>NC_069505.1:233046752-233321752 GCF_027579735.1 Bombina bombina | reverse complement strand
TAGACATAGTACTATATATTGTTTAGACATAGTACTATGTATTGTTTAGACATATGTATTGTTTAGACATAGTACTATGTATTGTTTAGACATATGTATTGTTTAGACATAGTACTATGTATTGTTTAGACATATGTATTGTTTAGACATAGTACTATGTATTGTTTAGACATTACTACAAACTGGAAACTCTGTGACTGGGTGTCACAGATAACCTATAGGAGGCGCTTACTATGCAAGTGGTATGGGTGGTCCTAGTGTTAAAATCACATATAAATTGTTAAAATCATATATAAACTAGGTTGGAAAATTAATATGATATGTAGATCAGACAATAAAAATAAAAATACAAATGTATATATGTAAAAATACACACGTTATACTGGAAGAAGTCCAATAAATGGTGCAAATAAAAAGTCCCAAATAAAGTCCGTCTGAACAAGGGAAAAATGAAGAAGGCAGCTCTCAGTCTTCACTTCACAAGTGATGTAATTTTCTTATATGGACAACTGTAAAAAACAGAAACAAAGGCGCCACATGTGTAGATCAATGGATACCAAGATGTAAATCTGGACAAGACACAGGATACTCACAAACGTGAAGGCACTCTCTTGTGCCTGTTAGAGGCAGGCTGGTATTCTAAACAGCAAACCAGCTGGCTGTGTAAACGAATCCCCGTCGTGATGTCCTGGAAAGATGGATGTCCTGCAAGGCAGTCCTTGCCTGGATAGTGTCCTAGAGGTTGGAACAGGGAGAAAGGCTAGACAGCCTCTGGGTTACTTAGAAGAGATTGATGCACACACCAGACTTAGTGAATCATAAAACTAGCATTTATTATACAAAATAAAATAGCCAGTAATGTAGCACATTACAGCTGGTGTGTTAAAATCAAATCTCTTATGGTATATAGAAAAATAAAGCGACGCGTTTCTCGGGAGTGACCCCGTTTCCTCAGGCTTGTATGCTCTATCTATGTCTTAATCACCCTTAAATAGGCCTAAGTAACCACATGTTCACAATAAACACTCCCCTTCCTTCCTTTAATTAAACCAATCAGAACCTTCCTTTCCCCCCCACTCCCACTTGTTGCAGTGATTAGTAATTATTTGCTAGATAAATTTCTCATTAACAATGTACTGTTTATTCCCTCTTATTCTTCACATAGATCTAGTCACTTTAATATATGCAATATGCTTGGCACACCAGCGCATATTACCTAACATAGAGATATTGTCACTTCACCACACAAGCGAAGAGGGACATTTAGGAATGAGTCCCTGGTTTCTAGTATCTTAAATATAGTTTAATTACACTGGTGTTCCGTACACATTATTTTTATTGCACATCTTTTTTATATACATATTCGTTATCACGTATATAGCCATAGTCATTGGACATTTAAACTTATTTTGGCTTAATATAGAGTCCACCATGGATCGTATATTGAACAGAGTTGGTTAACTTGACGTTAGTTTGTTTACGCCATACCAACCTATCAGATTTATGGGTGTGTACCTTTATTGAGCAATGAAAATCACTATCTGTGATGCTGATGGCGGTGGATACAAAACCGGTGCGGTTCACACCCACAAAAGGAATTCACAGGAATCATGGGAAATGTTGTTCATCAACAAATAGACTCCAACCAACCGGATTCAGACTTTTAGACAAGCCCCATAGTTCTTCATTACTATTGGTGGTTTAGACATACATCACATGATTTGTTTATATAATTCCGGTTGCAACTCTCTATAAGATCACACAAAATGAGTTCACAGGAAACATGGGAAATGTAGTTTATGATTAAATGGTGGTTTTATATAATCCCGGTTGTAACTCTCTATATGATCACACAAAATGAGTTTAAAGGAATCATGGGAAATGTAGTTTATGATTAAATAGACTCCCACCAATCGGATTCAGATTTTAAGACAAGCCCCATAGTTCTTCGTTATCATTGGTGGGTCAGACATACATCACATCATCTGTTTATATAATCCCGGTTGTAACTTTCTACACGATCGCAAAAACAAGTTGGTTAATAAATCTCACGATCACCTGTGTATATATAACAAGAATAAGAGGGAATAAACAGTATATTGTTAATGAGAAATTTATCTAGCAAATAATTACTAATCACTGCAACAAGTGGGAGTGGGGGGAAAGGAAGGTTCTGATTGGTTTAATTAAAGGAAGGAAGGGGAGTGTTTATTGTGAACATGTGGTTACTTAGGCCTATTTAAGGTTGTTTAGACATACAGTATGTATTGTTTAGACATGTATTGTTTAGACATATGTATTGTTTAGACATAGTACTATGTATTGTTTAGACATAGTACTATGTATTGTTTAGACATATGTATTTTTTAGACACATGTATTGTTTAGACATATGTATTGTTTAGACATATGTATTGTTTAGACATAGTACTATGTATTTTTTAGACATAGTACTATATATTGTTTAGATATATGTATTGTTTAGACATAGTACTATGTATTATTTAGACATATGTATTGTTTAGACATAGTAATATGTATTGTTTAGACATATATATTGTTTAGACATAGTACTATGTATTGTTTAGACATATGTATTGTTTAGACATAGTACTATGTATTGTTTAGACATATATATTGTTTAGACATAGTACTATGCATTTTTTAGACATATGTATTGTTTAGACATAGTACTATGTATTGTTTAGACATATGTATTGTTTAGACATAGTATTATGTATTGTTTGGATATAGTACTATGTATTGTTTAGACATATGTATTGTTTAGACATAGTACTATGTATTGTTTAGACATACAGTATGTATTGTTTAGACATAGTACTATATATTGTTTAGACATAGTACTATGTATTGTTTAGACATGTATTGTTTAGACATAGTACTATGTATTGTTTAGACATATGTATTGTTTAGACATAGTACTATGTATTGTTTAGATATAGTACTATGTATTGTTTAGACATATGTATTGTTTAGACATAGTACTATGTATTGTTTAGACATATGTATTGTTTAGACATAGTACTATGTATTGTTTAGACATACAGTATGTATTGTTTAGACATATTACTATATATTGTTTAGACATATGTATTGTTTAGACATAGTACTATGTATTGTTTAGATATAGTACTATGTATTGTTTAGACATATGTATTGTTTAGACATAGTACTATGTATTGTTTAGACATGTATTGTTTAGACATAGTACTATGTATTGTTTAGACACATGTATTGTTTAGACATAGTACTATGTATTGTTTAGACATAGTACTATGTATTGTTTAGACTTATGTATTGTTTAAACATAGTACTATGTATTGTTTAGACATAGTACTATGTATTGTTTAGACATATGTATTTTTAAGACATATGTATTGTTTAGACAAATGTATTGTTTAGACATAGTACTATGTATTGTTTAGACATAGTACTATGTATTGTTTAGACATATGTATTGTTTAGACATACGTATTGTTTAGACATAGTACTATGTATTTTTTAGACATATGTATTGTTTAGACATAGTACTATGTATTGTTTAGACATATGTATTGTTTAGACATAGTACTATGTATTGTTTAGACATATGTATTGTTTAGACATAGTACTATGCATTTTTTAGACATATGTATTGTTTAGACATAGTACTATGTATTGTTTAGACATATGTATTGTTTAGACATAGTACTATGTATTGTTTAGATATAGTACTATGTATTGTTTAGACATATGTATTGTTTAAACATAGTACTATGTATTGTTTAGACATAGTACTATGTATTGTTTAGACATATGTATTTTTAAGACATATGTATTGTTTAGACATATGTATTGTTTAGACATAGTACTATGTATTGTTTAGACATATGTATTGTTTAGACATATGTATTGTTTAGACATAGTACTATGTATTTTTTAGACATATGTATTGTTTAGACATAGTACTATGTATTGTTTAGACATATGTATTCTTTAGACATAGTAATATGTATTGTTTAGACATATGTATTGTTTAGACATAGTACTATGTATTGTTTAGACATATGTATTGTTTAGACATAGTACTATGTATTGTTTAGACATATGTATTGTTTAGACATATGTATTGTTTAGACATAGTACTATGTATTGTTTAGACATATGTATTGTTTAGACATAGTACTATGTATTGTTTAGACATAGTACTATGTATTGTTTAGACATATGTATTTTTTAGACACATGTATTGTTTAGACATATGTATTGTTTAGACATATGTATTGTTTAGACATAGTACTATGTATTTTTTAGACATAGTACTATATATTGTTTAGATATATGTATTGTTTAGACATAGTACTATGTATTATTTAGACATATGTATTGTTTAGACATAGTAATATGTATTGTTTAGACATATATATTGTTTAGACATAGTACTATGTATTGTTTAGACATATGTATTGTTTAGACATAGTACTATGTATTGTTTAGACATATATATTGTTTAGACATAGTACTATGCATTTTTTAGACATATGTATTGTTTAGACATAGTACTATGTATTGTTTAGACATATGTATTGTTTAGACATAGTATTATGTATTGTTTGGATATAGTACTATGTATTGTTTAGACATATGTATTGTTTAGACATAGTACTATGTATTGTTTAGACATACAGTATGTATTGTTTAGACATAGTACTATATATTGTTTAGACATAGTACTATGTATTGTTTAGACATGTATTGTTTAGACATAGTACTATGTATTGTTTAGACATATGTATTGTTTAGACATAGTACTATGTATTGTTTAGATATAGTACTATGTATTTTTTAGACATATGTATTGTTTAGACATAGTACTATGTATTGTTTAGACATATGTATTGTTTAGACATAGTACTATGTATTGTTTAGACATACAGTATGTATTGTTTAGACATATTACTATATATTGTTTAGACATATGTATTGTTTAGACATAGTACTATGTATTGTTTAGATATAGTACTATGTATTGTTTAGACATATGTATTGTTTAGACATAGTACTATGTATTGTTTAGACATGTATTGTTTAGACATAGTACTATGTATTGTTTAGACACATGTATTGTTTAGACATAGTACTATGTATTGTTTAGACATAGTACTATGTATTGTTTAGACTTATGTATTGTTTAAACATAGTACTATGTATTGTTTAGACATAGTACTATGTATTGTTTAGACATATGTATTTTTAAGACATATGTATTGTTTAGACAAATGTATTGTTTAGACATAGTACTATGTATTGTTTAGACATAGTACTATGTATTGTTTAGACATATGTATTGTTTAGACATATGTATTGTTTAGACATAGTATTATGTATTTTTTAGACATATGTATTGTTTAGACATAGTACTATGTATTGTTTAGACATATGTATTGTTTAGACATAGTACTATGTATTGTTTAGACATATGTATTGTTTAGACATAGTACTATGCATTTTTTAGACATATGTATTGTTTAGACATAGTACTATGTATTGTTTAGACATATGTATTGTTTAGACATAGTACTATGTATTGTTTAGATATAGTACTATGTATTGTTTAGACATATGTATTGTTTAAACATAGTACTATGTATTGTTTAGACATAGTACTATGTATTGTTTAGACATATGTATTTTTAAGACATATGTATTGTTTAGACATATGTATTGTTTAGACATAGTACTATGTATTGTTTAGACATATGTATTGTTTAGACATATGTATTGTTTAGACATAGTACTATGTATTTTTTAGACATATGTATTGTTTAGACATAGTACTATGTATTGTTTAGACATATGTATTCTTTAGACATAGTAATATGTATTGTTTAGACATATGTATTGTTTAGACATAGTACTATGTATTGTTTAGACATATGTATTGTTTAGACATAGTACTATGTATTGTTTAGACATATGTATTGTTTAGACATATGTATTGTTTAGACATAGTACTATGTATTGTTTAGACATATGTATTGTTTAGACATAGTACTATGTATTGTTTAGACATATGTATTGTTTAGACATAGTAATATGTACTGTTTAGATATATGTATTGTTTAGACATATGTATTGTTTAGACATAGTACAATGTATTGTTTAGACATATGTATTGTTTAGACATAGTACTATGTATTGTTTAGACATATGTATTGTTTAGACATAGTACTATTTATTGTTTAGACATATGTATTGTTTAGACATAGTACTATGTATTGTTTAGACATATGTATTGTTTAGACATATGTGTTGTTTAGACATATGTATTGTTTAGACATAGTACTATGTATTGTTTAGACAAATGTATTGTTTAGACATAGTACTATGTAATGTTTAGACATATGTATTGTTTAGACATATGTATTGTTTAGACATAGTACTATGTATTGTTTAGACATATGTATTGTTTAGACATATGTATTGTTTAGATATAGTACTATGTATTGTTTAGACATAGTACTATGTATTGTTTAGACATATGTATTGTTTAGACATATACTATGTATTGTTTAGACATATGCATTGTTTAGACATAGTACTTTGTATTGTTTAGACATATGTATTGTTTAGACATAGTACTATGTATTGTTTAGACATACAGTATGTATTGTTTAGACATAGATAGATAGAGAGAGAGAGAGATGGTAATATATATTGTTTAGACACAGTACTATGTATTGTTTAGATATAGTACTATGTATTGTTTAGACATATGTATTGTTTAGACATAGTACTATGCATTGTTTAGACATATGTATTGTTTAGACATAGTACTATGTATTGTTTAGACATACAGTATGTATTGTTTAGACATAGTACTATATATTGTTTAGACATCGTACTATGTATTGTTTAGCCATGTATTGTTTAGACATAGTACTATGTTTTGTTTAGACATATGTATTGTTTAGACATAGTACTATGTATTGTTTAGACATAGTACTATGTATTGTTTAGACATATGTATTGTTTAGACATAGTACTATGTATTGTTTAGACATACAGTATGTATTGTTTAGACAAAGTACTAAATATTGTTTAGACATAGTACTATGTATTGTTTAGACATGTATTGTTTAGACATAGTACTATGTATTGTTTAGACATAGTACTATGTATTGTTTAGACATATGTATTGCTTAGACATAGTACAATATATTGTTTAGACATATGTATTGTTTAGACATAGTACAATGTATTGTTTAGACATATGCATTGTTTAGACATAGTACTATGTATTGTTTAGACATAGTACTATGTATTGTTTAGACATATGTATTGTTTAGACATAGTACTATGTATTGTTTAGACATATGTATTGTTTAGACATAGTACTATGTATTGTTTATACACGTATTGTTTAGACATAGTACTATGTACTATAAAAAGAGAGAAGCGCTCAACCTGGGAACGAACAATAGCATAATAGCTTTTTCTATGGCTAGTTACCACCCTAGAAGCAGCCTCTTTTTGCTTAATATGTGCCTTTCACAGAGAAGAACTTTCCTGTAGCATATCAGTCTGATCCTAACTTCACAGTGCAGTCCAGCCCCGAAATACCAGGCAATCTCTCTCTGAACAAGAGAAACGGCAAAACCCCAGACGTACGTTTCGGCCTATAGTGGGCCTCGTCAGTGAGGTGCAGCCATAACCCTCTAGGCACACTGAGCAACGGGTCCACGTCTGGATTCCCGCATCACACTTAGGGAGACTTCCCCAAGTGTCATAATTTGCATAATAAAAAGAGAGAAGCGCTCAACCTGGGAACGAACAATAGCATAATAGCTTGTTCTATGGCTAGTTACCACCCTAGGAGCAGCCTCTTTTTGCTCAATATGTGCCTTTCACAGAGAAGAACTTTCCTGTAGCATATCAGTCTGATCCTGACTTCACAGTGCAGTATAGCCCTGAAATACCAGGCAATCCCTCTCTGAACGAGAGAAACGGCAAAACCCCAGACGTACGTTTCGGCCTATTGTGGGCGTCGGCAGTGAGGTGCAGCCATAACCCTCTAGGCACACTGAGCAACGGGTCCACATCTGGATTCCCGCATCAAACTTAGGGAGACTTCTCTCTTTTTATTTATGCAAATTATGACATTTTGGGAAGTCTCCCTAAGTGTGATGCGGGAATCCAGACGTGGACCCGTTGCTCAGTGTGCCTAGAGGGATATGGCTGCACCTCACTGACGAGGCCCACAATAGTCCGAAATGTATGTTTGGGGTTTTGCTGTTTCTCTCGTTCAGAGAGGGATTGCCTGGTATTTCGGGTCTGGACTGTACTGTGAAGTCAGGATCAGACTGATATGCTACAGGAAAGTTATTATGCTATTGTTCATTTCCAGGTTGAGCGCTTCTCTCTTTTTATTTATAGTACTATGTATTGTTTAGACATATGTATTGTTTAGACATAGTACTATGTATTGTTTAGACATAGTACTATGTATTGTTTAGACATAGTACTATGTATTGTTTAGACATGTGTATTGTTTAGACATAGTACTATGTATTATTTAGACATAGTACTATGTATTTTTTAGACATAGTACTATGTATTGCTTAGACATAGTACTATGTATTGTTTAGACATATGTATTGTTTAGACATAGTACTATGTATTGTTTAGACATATGTATTGTTTAGACATAGTACTATGTATTGTTTAGACATAGTATTATGTATTGTTTAGACATAGTACTATGTATTGTTTAGACATATGTATTGTTTAGACATAGTACTATGTATTGTTTAGACATATGTATTGTTTAGACATAGTACAATGTATTGTTTAGACATAGTACTATGTATTGTTTAGACATATGTATTGTTTAGACATAGTACTATGTATTGTTTAGACATAGTACTATGTATTGTTTAGACATATGTATTGTTTAGACATAGTACAATATATTGTTTAGACATATGTATTGTTTAGACATAGTACAATGTATTGTTTAGACATATGCATTGTTTAGACATAGTACTAAGTATTGATTAGACATAGTACTATGTATTGTTTAGACATATGTATTGTTTAGACATAGTACTATGTATTGTTTAGACATAGTACTATGTATTGTTTAGACATATGTATTGTTTAGACATAGTACTATGTATTGTTTAGACATAGTACTATGTATTGTTTAGACATAGTACTATGTATTGTTTAGACATATGTATTGCTTAGACATAGTACAATATATTGTTTAGACATATGTATTGTTTAGACATAGTACAATGTATTGTTTAGACATATGCATTGTTTAGACATAGTACTATGTATTGTTTAGACATAGTACTATGTATTGTTTAGACATATGTATTGTTTAAACATAGTACTATGTATTGTTTAGACATAGTACTATGTATTGTTTAGACATATGTATTGTTTAGACATATGCATTGTTTAGACATAGTACTATGCATTGTTTAGACATAGCACTATGTATTGTTTAGACACATTACAATGTATTGTTTAGACATAGTACTATGTATTGTTTAGACACATGTATTGTTTAGACATAGTACTATTTATTGTTTAGACATATGTATTGTTTAGACATAGTACTATGTATTGTTTAGACATATGTATTGTTTAGACATATGTATTGTTTAGACATAGTACTATGTATTGTTTAGACATATGTATTGATTAGACATAGTACTATGTATTGTTTAGACATATGTATTGTTTAGACATATGTATTGTTTAGACATAGTACTATGTATTGTTTAGACATAGTACTATGTATTGTTTAGACATATGTATTGTTTGGACATAGTACTATGTATTGTTTAGACATATGCATTGTTTAGACATAGTACTTTGTATTGTTTAGACATTTGTATTGTTTAGACATAGTACTATGGATTGTTTAGACATGTGTATTGTTTAGACATAGTACTATGTATTGTTTAGACATATGTATTGTTTAGACATAGTACTATATATTGTTTAAATATAGTACTATGTATTGTTTAGACATATGTATTGTTTAGACATAGTACTATGTATTGTTTAGACATATGTATTGTTTAGGCATAGTACTATGTATTGTTTAGACATATGTATTGTTTAGACATAGTACTATGTATTGTTTAGACATATGTATTGTTTAGACATAGTACTATGTATTGTTTAGACACGTATTGTTTAGACACAGTACTATGTATTGTTTAGACATATGTATTGTTTAGACATATGTATTGTTTAGATATAGTACTATGTATTGTTTAGACATAGTACTATGTATTGTTTAGACATATGTATTGTTTAGACATAGTACTATGTATTGTTTAGACATGTGTATTGTTTAGACATAGTACTATGTATTATTTAGACATAGTACTATGTATTGTTTAGACATAGTACTATGTTTTGCTTAGACATAGTACTATGTATTGTTGTATTGTTTAGACATATGTATTGTTTAGACATAGTACTATGTATTGTTTAGACATAGTATTATGTATTGTTTAGACATAGTACTATGTATTGTTTAGACATATGTATTATTTAGACATAGTACTATGTATTGTTTAGACATATGTATTGTTTAGACATAGTACTATGTATTGTTTAGACATAGTACTATGTATTGTTTAGACATATGTATTGTTTAGACATAGTACTATGTATTGTTTAGACATAGTACTATGTATTGTTTAGACATATGTATTGTTTAGACATAGTACAATATATTGTTTAGACATATGTATTGTTTAGACATAGTACAATGTATTGTTTAGACATATGCATTGTTTAGACATAGTACTATGTATTGTTTAGACATAGTACTATGTATTGTTTAGACATATGTATTGTTTAGACATAGTACTATATATTGTTTAGACATATGTATTGTTTAGACATATGTATTGTTTAGACATAGTACTATGTATTGTTTAGACATAGTACTATGTATTGTTTAGACATATGTATTGTTTAGACATAGTACTATGCATTGTTTAGACATAGTACTATGTATTGTTTAGACGCAGTACAATGTATTGTTTAGACATAGTACTATATTGTTTAGACACAGTACTATGTATTGTTTAGACACAGTACAATGTATTGTTTAGACATAGTACTATGTATTGTTTAGACACAGTACTATGTATTGTTTAGACATAGTACTATGTTATGTTTAGACATAGTACAATGTATTGTTTAGAGATAGTACTATGTATTGTTTAGACACAGTACTATGTATTGTTTAGACATATGTATTGTTTAGACATATGTATTGTTTAGACATAGTACTATGCATTGTTTAGACATAGTACTATGTATTGTTTAGACACAGTACAATGTATTGTTTAGACATAGTACTATGTATTGTTTAGACACAGTACTATGTATTGTTTAGACATAGTACTATGTTATGTTTAGACATAGAACTATGTATTGTTTAGACATAGTACAATGTATTGTTTAGAGATAGTACTATGTATTGTTTAGACACAGTACTATGTATTGTTTAGACATAGTACTATGTATTGTTTAGACATATGTATTGTTTAGACATAAGTATTGTTTAGACATAATACTATCTAACATACATTTGAATGTGTTTTAGTGTTAATGTCTATGTTCTACAGATAGTGTAAAAATCTATTTAAAAAGTGCTACTACTACTCATAAGTTATGTGAAGTGCCTTTTTTTAAGATAATGGGCAGCGACAGCAAGGTCTATTTATGTGCCGCTAGCAGCATTGCTAGTAGCATTAGTGATAAAGTCTGTGAATAGAATACCTGGTGTCAAGAATGTGCATAAAATAAATTAAAGGGACATGAAACCCACATTTTTTCTTTCATGATTAAGAAAGAGCATGTGATTTTAAACAACCTTTTAATTTACTTCTTTTATCTAATTTGCTTCATTCTCTTGATATCCTTTGCTGAAAAGCATATCTAGATAGCATCAGTAGCTGCTGATTGGTTGCTGCACATAGATGCTTTGTGTGATTGGCTCACCCATGTGCATTACTATATCTTCAACAAAGGATATCTGAAGAATGAAGCAAATTAGATAATATAAGTAAATTGGAATGTTGTTTAAAATTGTATTCTCTACCTGAATCATGACAGAAACTTTTTGAGTTTAGTGTCCCTTTAAATAAGATTGTTTAAAGTACCTACAAGTATATATATATATATATACAGGGAGTGCAGAATTATTAGGCAAATGAGTATTTTGACCACATCATCCTCTTTATGCATGTTGTCTTACTCCAAGCTGTTTAGGCTCGAAAGCCTACTACCAATTAAGCATATTAGGTGATGTGCATCTCTGTAATGAGAAGGGGTGTGGTCTAATGACAGCAACACCTTATATCAGGTGTGCATAATTATTAGGCAACTTCCTTTCCTTTGGCAAAATGGGTCAAAAGAAGGACTTGACAGGCTCAGAAAAGTCAAAAATAGTGAGATATCTTGCAGAGGGATGCAGCACTCTTAAAATTGCAAAGCTTCTGAAGCGTGATCATCGAACAATCAAGCGTTTCATTCAAAATAGTCAACAGGGTCGCAAGAAGCGTGTGGAAAAACCAAGGCGCAAAATAACTGCCCATGAACTGAGAAAAGTCAAGCGTGCAGCTGCCAAGATGCCACTTGCCACCAGTTTGGCCATATTTCAGAGCTGCAACATCACTGGAGTGCCCAAAAGCACAAGGTGTGCAATACTCAGAGACATGGCCAAGGTAAGAAAGGCTGAAAGACGACCTCCACTGAACAAGACACACAAGCTGAAACGTCAAGACTGGGCCAAGAAATATCTCAAGACTGATTTTTCTAAGGTTTATGGACTGATGAAATGAGAGTGAGTCTTGATGGGCCAGATGGATGGGCCCGTGGCTGGATTGGTAAAGGGCAGAGAGCTCCAGTCCGACTCAGACGCCAGCAAGGTGGAGGTGGAGTACTGGTTTGGGCTGGTATCATCAAAGATGAGCTTGTGGGGCCTTTTCGGGTTGAGGATGGAGTCAAGCTCAACTCCCAGTCCTACTGCCAGTATCTGGAAGACACCTTCTTCAAGCAGTGGTACAGGAAGAAGTCTGCATCCTTCAAGAAAAACATGATTTTCATGCAGGACAATGCTCCATCACACGCGTCCAAGTACTCCACAGCGTGGCTGGCAAGAAAGGGTATAAAAGAAGAAAATCTAATGACATGGCCTCCTTGTTCACCTGATCTGAACCCCATTGAGAACCTGTGGTCCATCATCAAATGTGAGATTTACAAGGAGGGAAAACAGTACACCTCTCTGAACAGTGTCTGGGAGGCTGTGGTTGCTGCTGCACGCAATGTTGATGGTGAACAGATCAAAACACTGACAGAATCCATGGATGGCAGGCTTTTGAGTGTCCTTGCAAAGAAAGGTGGCTATATTGGTCACTGATTTGTTTTTGTTTTATTTTTGAATGTCAGAAATGTATATTTGTGAATGTTCAGATGTTATATTGGTTTCACTGGTAAAAATAAATAATTGAAATGGGTATATATTTGTTTTTTGTTAAGTTGCCTAATAATTATGCACAGTAATAGTCACCTGCACACACAGATATCCCCCTAAAATAGCTATAACTAAAAACAAACTAAAAACTACTTCCAAAACTATTCAGCTTTGATATTAATGAGTTTTTTGGGTTCATTGAGAACATGGTTGTTGTTCAATAATAAAATTAATCCTCAAAAATACAACTTGCCTAATAATTCTGCACTCCCTGTATATATATAAAACTATTCTATTTTGAACAAAATATAATGGAAAATATTCTAGAAACTTCACCAATGGATCCAAGATGTAACATATTAGGGGACTGATTCCTGGTTTTAAATATAGTGAGAAATCTTAAAATAGATTGTGAGCTAGGGACACGGTGTCATTAGAGAAAATCAGTTTAAATAAGCTTGAAGGGTCAGAGGGCAAGTAGATATAGCAGGACAAGTAAATAGCCAGTTGAGTGAGCTATAAAACATGACTAAATCTTGTGTCCCTCTCAGATCACAAACCAAACTAACCACCTTTGAAGAGGATAGTCAGCAGCAGAACATTTAAACAATTTCTTTTAGAGTGCAAAGGAAATTCATTGGACCATGGACAGCTGGACATTACTTAATACAATTAAACATATCCTTATTTAATATAATCTTTTTAGTATCTTTAAAAAGTAAAATATGTTGATGAAAGTATTTGCTTAAAAATAAATTTGGGATTTAGAGGATTCTTATGTGACTGTCAGTTGTAACAGGAGAACATGACTGACTATTCAAAACAATGTTACTTAATTAAGATTTGTTTTTAAAAAATTGTGAATATATTTAGTGTATTGTTTTTAACCTTTAGAAAGTAACATATTCACTTTATATCAAATCATATAAAAAGGCACATGTCACTGTCTCTTAAATATATAAACATGTTTTGTGAGTAGGAGATAGTCACAGTAAATGTGTAAAAGAGAATTATCTGTACAGCATAACAGCTAAATAAAGCAGGAACACAGGCATTCTCACTGCTGGCTAAGGTAACTCCTAAACTTACACAAACTGCTTTGGCTAGGTAAACTTAGGCTCCTCATATTTATATTAAAAATAGAATGCGAGCTCAATCCTATTGGCTGATTGGATCAGCCAATAGGATTGAAGTTCAATCCTATTGGCTGATTGCATCAGCCAATAGGATTTTTTCTACCTTAATTCCGATTGGCTGATAGAATTCTATCATTCAATCGGAATCTAAGGGATGCCCTCTTAAATGACGTCACTTAAAGGAACAGTCATTTAATAAGAAGACTTCGTTGGAAGAGGGTGCTCTGCGCCGGATGTCTTGAAGATGGACCCGCTCCGTGCTGGATGGATGAAGATAGAAGATGCCGTCTGGATGAAGACTTCTGCCCGTCTGGAGGACCGCTTCGCCCGGCTTGGATGAAGACTTCTCCCGGCTTCGTTGAGGACTTTGGCCCGGCTTGGATGAAGATTTCTCCCGGTAAGTCGATCTTCAGGGGGTTAGTGTTAGGTTTTTTAAGGGTGTTTTGGGTGGATTTTATTTTTAAGTTAGGGTTTGGGCTGCAAAAGAGCTAACTGCCCTTTTCAGGGCAATGCCCATCCAAATGCCCTTTTCAGGGCAATGGGGATCTTAGTTTTTTTAGCTAGTATTTTATTTGGGGGGTTGATTGCGTGGGTGGTGGGTTTTACTGTTGGGGGGGTTGTGTGTATTTTTTTTACAGGTAAAAGATCTGATTACTTTGGGGCAATGCCCCGCAAAAGGCCCTTTTAAGGGCTAATGGTAGTTTAGTTTAGGCTAGGAGTTTTTTTTTTTTTGGGCGGGGGGCTTTTGTATTTTAATAGGGCTATTAGATTAGGTGTAATTAGTTTAAATATCTGTAATTTGTTTATTATTTTCTGTAATTTAGTGTTTGTTTATTTTTGTACTTTAGCTAATTTCATTTAATTTAGGTAATTGTATTTAATGTAGTTAATTTATTTAATTATATTGTAGTGTTAGGTGTTAGTGTAACTTTGGTTAGGTTTTATTTTACGGGTATTTTTGTATTTATTTTAGCTAGGTAGTTAGTAAATAGTTAATAACTATTTAGTAACTATTCTACCTAGTTAAAATAAATACAAACTTGCCTGTAAAATTAAAAAAAACCCTAAGCTAGATACAATGTAACTATTAGTTATATTGTAGCGAGTTTAGGGTTTATTTTATAGGTAAGTATTTAGTTTTAAATAGGAATAATTTATTTAATGATAGGAATATTTATTTAGATTTATTTAAATTATATTTAAGTTAGTGGGTGTTAGGTTTAGGTTTAGACTTAGATTTACGGGTTAATAACTTTAATATAGTGGCGGCGACGTTGGGGGCGGCAGATTAGGGGTTAATAAATGTAGGTAGGTGGCGGCGATGTTAGGGACGGAAGATTAGGGGTTAATAATATTTAACTAATGTTTGCAAGGTGGGAGTGCGGCTTTTTAGGGGTTAATATGTTTATTATAGTGGCGGCGGCATTGGGGGCGGCAGATTAGGGGTTAATAAGTGTAGGTATGTTGCGGCGACATTGGGGATGGCAGATTAAGGGTTAATAAATATAATGTTGGTGTCTGCGATGTTGGGGGCACTCAAATATTAGTGCACTGAAGAGCCACTCTAATATTAGTGCACTGAAGAGACACTCTTATATTAGTGCACTGAAGAGACACTCTAATATTAGTGCACTGAAGAGACACTCTAATATTAGTGCACTGAAGAGAAACTCTTATATTAGTGCACTGAAGAGCCACTCTAATATTAGTGCACTGAACAGCCACTCTAATAGTAGTGCACTGAACAGCCACTCTATTATTAGTGTACTGAAGAGCCACTCTAATATTAGTGCACTGAACAGCCACTCTAATAGTAGTGCACTGAACAGCCACTCTATTATTAGTGTACTGAACAGCCACTCTAATATTAGTGTACTTAAGAGCCACTCTAGTATTAGTGCACTGAACAGCCACTCTAATATTAGTGCACTGATGAGACACTCTAATATTAGTGCACTAAAGAGCCAGTCTAATATTAGTGCACTGAAGAGCCAGTCTAATATTAGTGCACTGAATAGCCACTCTAATATTAGTGTACTGAAGAGACACTCTAATATTAGTGCACTAAAGAGTCAGTCTAATATTAGTGCACTGAAGAGCCAGTCTAATATCAGTGCACTGAATAGCCACTCTAATATTAGTGTACTGAAGAGACACTCTAATATTAGTGCACTAAAGAGTCAGTCTAATATTATTGCACTGAAGAGCCAGTCTAATATTAGTGCACTGAACAGCCACTCTAATATTAGTGTACTGAAGAGCCACTCCAATATTAGTGCACTGAACAGCCACTCTAATATTAGTGCACTGAAGAGACACTCTGATATTAGTGCACTGGAGAGCCACTCTAATATTAGTGTACTGAACAGCCACTCTAATATTAGTGCACTGGAGAGCCACTCTAATATTAGTGCACTGAACAGCCACTCTAATATTAATGCACTGAAGAGCAACTCTAATATTAGTGCACTGAACAGCCACTCTAATATTAGTGCACTGAAGAGACACTCTAATATTAGTGCACTGAAGAGACACTCTGATATTAGTGCACTGGAGAGCCACTCTAATATTAGTGCACTGAAGAGACACTCTGATATTAGTGCACTGGAGAGCCACTCTAATATTAGTGTACTGAACAGCCACTCTAATATTAGTGCACTGAAGAGACACTCTGATATTAGTGTACTGAACAGCCACTCTAATATTAGTGCACTGGAGAGCCACTCTAATATTAGTGCACTGAAGAGACACTCTTATATTAGTGCACTGAAGAGCCACTCTAATATTAGTGCACTGAAGAGCCACTCTAATATTAGTGCACTGAACAGCCACTCTAATATTAGTGCACTGAAGAGCCACTCTAATATTAGTGCACTGAACAGCCACTCTAATATTAATGCACTGAAGAGCCACTCTAATATTAGTGCACTGAACAGCCACTCTAATATTAGTGCACTGGAGAGCCACTCTAATATTAGTGCACTGAAGAGACACTCTGATATTAGTGTACTGAACAGCCACTCTAATATTAGTGCACTGAAGAGACACTCTAATATTAGTGCACTGAAGAGACACTCTGATATTAGTGCACTGGAGAGCCACTCTAATATTAGTGTACTGAACAGCCACTCTAATATTAGTGCACTGAAGAGACACTCTAATATTAGTGCACTGAAGAGACACTCTGATATTAGTGCACTGGAGAGCCACTCTAATATTAGTGTACTGAACAGCCACTCTAATATTAGTGCACTGAAGAGACACTCTAATATTAGTGCACTGAAGAGACACTCTGATATTAGTGCACTGGAGAGCCACTCTAATATTAGTGTACTGAACAGCCACTCTAATATTAGTGCACTGAAGAGACACTCTAATATTAGTGCACTGAACAGCCACTCTAATATTAGTGCACTGAAGAGACACTCTGATATTAGTGCACTGGAGAGCCACTCTAATATTAGTGTACTGAACAGCCACTCTAATATTAGTGCACTGAAGAGACACTCTAATATTAGTGCACTGAACAGCCACTCTAATATTAGTGTACTGAAGAGCCACTCTAATATTAGTGCACTGAACAGCCACTCTAATATTAGTGTACTGAAGAGACACTCTAAGATTAGTGCACTGAAGAGACACTCTGAAATTAGTGCACTGGAGAGCCACTCTAATATTAGTGCACTGAAGAGACACTCTAATATTAGTGCACTGAAGAGACACTCTGATATTAGTGCACTGGAGAGCCACTCTAATATTAGTGTACTGAACAGCCACTCTAATATTAGTGCACTGAAGAGACACTCTAATATTAGTGCACTGAAGAGACACTCTGATATTAGTGCACTGGAGAGCCACTCTAATATTAGTGTACTGAACAGCCACTCTAATATTAGTGCACTGAAGAGACACTCTAATATTAGTGCACTGAAGAGACACTCTAATATTAGTGCACTGAAGAGACACTCTGATATTAGTGCACTGGAGAGCCACTCTAATATTAGTGTACTGAACAGCCACTCTAATATTAGTGCACTGAAGAGACACTCTAATATTAGTGCACTGAAGAGACACTCTGATATTAGTGCACTGGAGAGCCACTCTAATATTAGTGTACTGAACAGCCACTCTAATATTAGTGCACTGAAGAGACACTCTAATATTAGTGCACTGAACAGCCACTCTAATATTAGTGCACTGAAGAGACACTCTGATATTAGTGCACTGGAGAGCCACTCTAATATTAGTGTACTGAACAGCCACTCTAATATTAGTGCACTGAAGAGACACTCTAATATTAGTGCACTGAACAGCCACTCTAATATTAGTGTACTGAAGAGCCACTCTAATATTAGTGCACTGAACAGCCACTCTAATATTAGTGTACTGAAGAGACACTCTAAGATTAGTGCACTGAAGAGACACTCTGAAATTAGTGCACTGGAGAGCCACTCTAATATTAGTGTACTGAACAGCCACTCTAATATTAGTGCACTGAAGAGCCACTCTAATATTAGTGCACTGGACAGCTACTCTAATATTAATGCACTGAAGAGCCACTCTAATATTAGTGCACTGGAGAGCCACTCTAATATTAGTGTACTGAAGAGACACTCTAATATTAGTGCACTAAAGACCCACTCTAATATTAGTGTACTGAACAGCCACTCTAATAGCGCAGAGTTCCTGTTGCGCTAGTAGGAAGCTTAGCGTGGTGACTCACAGGGCCAGCACTAAAGGAGAAGATCCTGGGAGTCGCCACAGTACTCCTCCTATTAGCACGTACCCGGGGCTCCGTAAAGAAGGATCGGGATTAGCGCTAAAAGTAAGTATTTTAAACTACTTTTTCACCTGTAGCAAAGGAACATTTACATCTGTTTAGCGAAAACAAACGTAAAAGTTCCACAAATTGTCAGTATTAGTTTAGTTTAAAACAAGACGAATACTGAATATCACGGGCAACGACTATTTGAAAAAAATTACGTTTTTTTAATATTTGTAACAAAAGATTTGTCCAAACCAATGTTTGGAGGTTTAAACAAAATAACCATAAAATTAACAAAAAATATATTAATTTATAAACTGTACATTATGTGAAATTAGTATTTATTAAAATCTGAATTAAAAAATATTAGGTCATTTTTATTTTAAAGTGAATGTAAAGTTTCATCAAGTAGTGTCCGTTTTTTGTAAAAAAATATTAAATCACGGCATTGCTTTAGGCAATGCTTCCCCCAGGGTGGGAAGTCATGATTGGAGGATGCCGGAATCATCATTGCTGACGTAGGAAGAGGCTTGCGATGGGCTGGCAAAGCACTGGAGCGGCTTTCAAGACGAAGAGGTAAGTACAAATATGGTGCAATGTCAAGTTTCATCAATGAAAGTGCCCCTGTTTTTAATAGTATTTTTAAAAACCGGGCACTACTTGATGAAACTTTACATTCACTTTAAATACAAATCTTTTAATTATGCAAAGGTCAATGAAAGTCCACATACAATTACTTAATATTGGTGATTTATGGTATGAACCCATAAACAGAAACTACAATAACAAAAACAAACAACAACAAGAAGAGAGAAACTAAGCATAAAGCAAGAGATTCTAGGTAAGAAAGAGGAAATAAATAATAAATAAATAATAATAATAATAATAATAATAATATAACTAACATCCAGAAAGATTTAGAAGCAATATGACATTTTACGCTTGTGTCAAACACTATAATTCATCATTTACCGTAATTTATAGCAAAGATAAATCTATGCTCCTCACAAAAAAAACAAAAAATAACGGATTTCGACAATAGATAAAAACCAAGACTAGCTTCATGCAAGCAAAGCATAATAAAAAGATATTCAACCCTAAATGTCATTCACCATATATTGTTTAATTGCACATAGTGAAACTAATTGATTGTTATTGATTTTCTGAAAATGTCAGTTTTTTCACTTCCTCCAGACCAGAGACTAGAGTGAGTTCCAGGGAACTCAGAACCTAAACCCTTTTTTACATACTGCACAGTAGTTATTTGATCAGTGCCAGAGCTCAGTTATCTGTATCAAATTCACTGCAGCTAAGTAGACAAAAAAACAATGCTGAACAGACTTTTCAAATGGCGCATCCCTATTGTGTAAAACTGTATGTATAGAAAATTGACTAATGTATGTATTGTACTTTTATTGTAATGAAAACAGTGTGCAAATAACACATATACTTTAGTAAATAAAAAAATGACATCCATCATTACATCTTCTCAATTCTGCTGCTATGTTTGCTTGAGATAAATATGCCCCTACGTATTAGCAGTGCTGCTATGTTTGCTTGAGATAAATATGCCCCTACGTATTAGCAGTGCTGCTATGTTTGCTTGAGATAAATATGCCTCTACGTATTAGCAGTGCTGCTATGTTTGCTTGAGATAAATATGCCTCTACGTATTAGCAGTGCTGCTATGTTTGCTTGAGATAAATATGCCTCTACGTATTAGCAGTGCTGCTATGTTTGCTTGAGATAAATATGCCCCTACCTATGTTTGCTTGAGATAAATATGCCCCTACATATTAGCAGTGCTGCTGTGGTGTTTGCTTGAGATAAATATGCCCCTACGTATTAGCAGTGCTGCTATGGTGTTTGCTTGAGATAAATATGCCCCTACGTATTAGCAGTGCTGCTATGTTTGCTTGAGATAAATATGCCCCTACGTATTAGCAGTGCTGCTATGTTTGCTTGAGATAAATATGCCTCTACGTATTAGCAGTGCTGCTATGTTTGCTTGAGATAAATATGCCTCTACGTATTAGCAGTGCTGCTATGTTTGCTTGAGATAAATATGCCCCTACGTATTAGCAGTGCTGCTATGTTTGCTTGAGATAAATATGCCCCTACGTATTAGCAGTGCTGCTATGTTTGCTTGAGATAAATATGCCCCTACGTATTAGCAGTGCTGCTATGGTGTTTGCTTGAGATAAATATGCCCCTACGTATTAGCAGTGCTGCTATGGTGTTTGCTTGAGATAAATATGCCCCTACGTATTAGCAGTGCTGCTATGGTGTTTGCTTGAGATAAATATGCCCCTACGTATTAGCAGTGCTGCTATGGTGTTTGCTTGAGATAAATATGCCCCTACATATTAGCAGTGCTGCTATGGTGTTTGCTTGAGATAAATATGCCCCTACGTATTAGCAGTGCTGCTATGTTTGCTTGAGATAAATATGCCCCTACGTATTAGCAGTGCTGCTATGTTTGCTTGAGATAAATATGCCCCTACGTATTAGCAGTGCTGCTATGGTGTTTGCTTGAGATAAATATGCCCCTACGTATTAGCAGTGCTGCTATGGTGTTTGCTTGAGATAAATATGCCCCTACGCATTAGCAGTGCTGCTATGTTTGCTTGAGATAAATATGCCCCTACATATTAGCAGTGCTGCTGTGGTGTTTGCTTGAGATAAATATGCCCCTACGTATTAGCAGTGCTGCTATGGTGTTTGCTTGAGATAAATATGCCCCTACGTATTAGCAGTGCTGCTATGGTGTTTGCTTGAGATAAATATGCCCCTACGTATTAGCAGTGCTGCTATGTTTGCTTGAGATAAATATGCCCCTACGTATTAGCAGTGCTGCTATGGTGTTTGCTTGAGATAAATATGCCCCTACGTATTAGCAGTGCTGCTATGTTTGCTTGAGATAAATATGCCCCTACATATTAGCAGTGCTGCTATGGTGTTTGCTTGAGATAAATATGCCCCTACGTATTAGCAGTGCTGCTATGTTTGCTTGAGATAAATATGCCCCTACGTATTAGCAGTGCTGCTATGTTTGCTTGAGATAAATATGCCCCTACGTATTAGCAGTGCTGCTATGGTGTTTGCTTGAGATAAATATGCCCCTACGTATTAGCAGTGCTGCTATGTTTGCTTGAGATAAATATGCCCCTACGTATTAGCAGCGCTGCTATGTTTGCTTGAGATAAATATGCCCCTACGTATTAGCAGTGCTGCTATGGTGTTTGCTTGAGATAAATATGCCCCTACGTATTAGCAGTGCTGCTATGGTGTTTGCTTGAGATAAATATGCCCCTACGTATTAGCAGTGCTGCTATGGTGTTTGCTTGAGATAAATATGCCCCTACGTATTAGCAGTGCTGCTATGTTTGCTTGAGATAAATATGCCCCTACGTATTAGCAGTGCTGCTATGGTGTTTGCTTGAGATAAATATGCCCCTACGTATTAGCAGTGCTGCTATGTTTGCTTGAGATAAATATGCCCCTACATATTAGCAGTGCTGCTGTGGTGTTTGCTTGAGATAAATATGCCCCTACGTATTAGCAGTGCTGCTATGGTGTTTGCTTGAGATAAATATGCCCCTACGCATTAGCAGTGCTGCTATGTTTGCTTGAGATAAATATGCCCCTACATATTAGCAGTGCTGCTGTGGTGTTTGCTTGAGATAAATATGCCCCTACGTATTAGCAGTGCTGCTATGTTTGCTTGAGATAAATATGCCCCTACGTATTAGCAGTGCTGCTATGGTGTTTGCTTGAGATAAATATGCCCCTACGTATTAGCAGTGCTGCTATGTTTGCTTGAGATAAATATGCCCCTACATATTAGCAGTGCTGCTGTGGTGTTTGCTTGAGATAAATATGCCCCTACGTATTAGCAGTGCTGCTATGGTGTTTGCTTGAGATAAATATGCCCCTACGCATTAGCAGTGCTGCTATGTTTGCTTGAGATAAATATGCCCCTACATATTAGCAGTGCTGCTGTGGTGTTTGCTTGAGATAAATATGCCCCTACGTATTAGCAGTGCTGCTATGGTGTTTGCTTGAGATAAATATGCCCCTACGTATTAGCAGTGCTGCTATGGTGTTTGCTTGAGATAAATATGCCCCTACGTATTAGCAGTGCTGCTATGTTTGCTTGAGATAAATATGCCCCTACGTATTAGCAGTGCTGCTATGGTGTTTGCTTGAGATAAATATGCCCCTACGTATTAGCAGTGCTGCTATGTTTGCTTGAGATAAATATGCCCCTACATATTAGCAGTGCTGCTATGGTGTTTGCTTGAGATAAATATGCCCCTACGTATTAGCAGTGCTGCTATGTTTGCTTGAGATAAATATGCCCCTACGTATTAGCAGTGCTGCTATGTTTGCTTGAGATAAATATGCCCCTACGTATTAGCAGTGCTGCTATGGTGTTTGCTTGAGATAAATATGCCCCTACGTATTAGCAGTGCTGCTATGTTTGCTTGAGATAAATATGCCCCTACATATTAGCAGTGCTGCTGTGGTGTTTGCTTGAGATAAATATGCCCCTACGTATTAGCAGTGCTGCTATGGTGTTTGCTTGAGATAAATATGCCCCTACGCATTAGCAGTGCTGCTATGTTTGCTTGAGATAAATATGCCCCTACATATTAGCAGTGCTGCTGTGGTGTTTGCTTGAGATAAATATGCCCCTACGTATTAGCAGTGCTGCTATGGTGTTTGCTTGAGATAAATATGCCCCTACGTATTAGCAGTGCTGCTATGGTGTTTGCTTGAGATAAATATGCCCCTACGTATTAGCAGTGCTGCTATGTTTGCTTGAGATAAATATGCCCCTACGTATTAGCAGTGCTGCTATGGTGTTTGCTTGAGATAAATATGCCCCTACGTATTAGCAGTGCTGCTATGTTTGCTTGAGATAAATATGCCCCTACGTATTAGCAGTGCTGCTATGTTTGCTTGAGATAAATATGCCCCTACATATTAGCAGTGCTGCTATGGTGTTTGCTTGAGATAAATATGCCCCTACGTATTAGCAGTGCTGCTATGTTTGCTTGAGATAAATATGCCCCTACGTATTAGCAGTGCTGCTATGTTTGCTTGAGATAAATATGCCCCTACGTATTAGCAGCGCTGCTATGTTTGCTTGAGATAAATATGCCCCTACGTATTAGCAGTGCTGCTATGGTGTTTGCTTGAGATAAATATGCCCCTACGTATTAGCAGTGCTGCTATGGTGTTTGCTTGAGATAAATATGCCCCTACGTATTAGCAGTGCTGCTATGGTGTTTGCTTGAGATAAATATGCCCCTACGTATTAGCAGTGCTGCTATGTTTGCTTGAGATAAATATGCCCCTACGTATTAGCAGTGCTGCTATGGTGTTTGCTTGAGATAAATATGCCCCTACGTATTAGCAGTGCTGCTATGTTTGCTTGAGATAAATATGCCCCTACATATTAGCAGTGCTGCTGTGGTGTTTGCTTGAGATAAATATGCCCCTACGTATTAGCAGTGCTGCTATGGTGTTTGCTTGAGATAAATATGCCCCTACGCATTAGCAGTGCTGCTATGTTTGCTTGAGATAAATATGCCCCTACATATTAGCAGTGCTGCTGTGGTGTTTGCTTGAGATAAATATGCCCCTACGTATTAGCAGTGCTGCTATGGTGTTTGCTTGAGATAAATATGCCCCTACGTTTTAGCAGTGCTGCTATGGTGTTTGCTTGAGATAAATATGCCCCTACGTATTAGCAGTGCTGCTATGTTTGCTTGAGATAAATATGCCCCTACGTATTAGCAGTGCTGCTATGGTGTTTGCTTGAGATAAATATGCCCCTACGTATTAGCAGTGCTGCTATGTTTGCTTGAGATAAATATGCCCCTACGTATTAGCAGTGCTGCTATGTTTGCTTGAGATAAATATGCCCCTACATATTAGCAGTGCTGCTATGGTGTTTGCTTGAGATAAATATGCCCCTACGTATTAGCAGTGCTGCTATGTTTGCTTGAGATAAATATGCCCCTACGTATTAGCAGTGCTGCTATGTTTGCTTGAGATAAATATGCCCCTACGTATTAGCAGTGCTGCTATGGTGTTTGCTTGAGATAAATATGCCCCTACGTATTAGCAGTGCTGCTATGTTTGCTTGAGATAAATATGCCCCTACATATTAGCAGTGCTGCTGTGGTGTTTGCTTGAGATAAATATGCCCCTACGTATTAGCAGTGCTGCTATGGTGTTTGCTTGAGATAAATATGCCCCTACGCATTAGCAGTGCTGCTATGTTTGCTTGAGATAAATATGCCCCTACATATTAGCAGTGCTGCTGTGGTGTTTGCTTGAGATAAATATGCCCCTACGTATTAGCAGTGCTGCTATGGTGTTTGCTTGAGATAAATATGCCCCTACGTATTAGCAGTGCTGCTATGGTGTTTGCTTGAGATAAATATGCCCCTACGTATTAGCAGTGCTGCTATGTTTGCTTGAGATAAATATGCCCCTACGTATTAGCAGTGCTGCTATGGTGTTTGCTTGAGATAAATATGCCCCTACGTATTAGCAGTGCTGCTATGTTTGCTTGAGATAAATATGCCCCTACGTATTAGCAGTGCTGCTATGTTTGCTTGAGATAAATATGCCCCTACATATTAGCAGTGCTGCTATGGTGTTTGCTTGAGATAAATATGCCCCTACGTATTAGCAGTGCTGCTATGTTTGCTTGAGATAAATATGCCCCTACGTATTAGCAGTGCTGCTATGTTTGCTTGAGATAAATATGCCCCTACGTATTAGCAGCGCTGCTATGTTTGCTTGAGATAAATATGCCCCTACGTATTAGCAGTGCTGCTATGGTGTTTGCTTGAGATAAATATGCCCCTAGGTATTAGCAGTGCTGCTATGGTGTTTGCTTGAGATAAATATGCCCCTACGTATTAGCAGTGCTGCTATGGTGTTTGCTTGAGATAAATATGCCCCTACGTATTAGCAGTGCTGCTATGGTGTTTGCTTGAGATAAATATGCCCCTACGTATTAGCAGTGCTGCTATAGTGGTTGCTTGAGATAAATATGCCCCTACGTATTAGCAGTGCTGCTATGGTGTTTGCTTGAGATAAATATGCCCCTACGTATTAGCAGTGCTGCTATGGTGTTTGCTTGAGATAAATATGCCCCTACGTATTAGAAGTGCTGCTATGGTGTTTGCTTGAGATAAATATGCCCCTACGTATTAGCAGTGCTGCTATGGTGTTTGCTTGAGATAAATATGCCCCTACGTATTAGCAGTGCTGCTATGGTGTTTGCTTGAGATAAATATGCCCCTACGTATTAGCAGTGCTGCTATGGTGTTTGCTTGAGATAAATATGCCCCTACGTATTAGCAGTGCTGCTATGGTGTTTGCTTGATATAAATATGCCCCTACGTATTAGCAGTGCTGCTATGGTGTTTGCTTGAGATAAATATGCCCCTACGTATTAGCAGTGCTGCTATGGTGTTTGCTTGAGATAAATATGCCCCTACGTATTAGCAGTGCTGTTATGGTGTTTGCTTGAGATAAATATGCCCCTACGTATTAGCAGTGCTGCTATGGTGTTTGCTTGAGATAAATATGCCCCTACGTATTAGCAGTGCTGCTATGGTGTTTGCTTGAGATAAATATGCCCCTACCTATGTTTGCTTGAGATAAATATGCCCCTACGTATTAGCAGTGCTGCTATGGTGTTTGCTTGAGATAAATATGCCCCTACGTATTAGCAGTGCTGCTATGGTGTTTGCTTGAGATAAATATGCCCCTACGCATTAGCCGTGCTGCTATAGTGGTTGCTTGAGATAAATATGCCCCTACGTATTAGCAGTGCTGCTATGTTTGCTTGAGATAAATATGCCCCTACGTATTAGCAGTGCTGCTATGGTGTTTGCTTGAGATAAATATGCCCCTACGTATTAGCAGTGCTGCTATAGTGGTTGCTTGAGATAAATATGCCCCTACGTATTAGCAGTGCTGCTATGGTGTTTGCTTGAGATAAATATGCCCCTACGTATTAGCAGTGCTGCTATGTTTGCTTGAGATAAATATGCCCCTACGTATTAGCAGTGCTGCTATGGTGTTTGCTTGAGATAAATATGCCCCTACGTATTAGCAGTGCTGCTTTTGGAGCATTAGTCAGTTGTTCTGCAATAGAAAATCTCTCCTATACTCCTTATGTTCACGTGTTTTCTACTTTCTTGTGCATCATTGGAGACAAAACAATAGTTTGCTTACAAGGTAGTGTCATCATTTTTCACAAAACGTGGAGTAAAGTGCAAGCAGGAGGGTGTTTGGCACGTGTGTGCAACCGTCAGATCAAACTTGCTTTAATGACCAATTATTTGTTACTTAAAAGGGTTTACCAAAGCAAAGGGAGAAGATGTGTTTGCCTTTGTCCCTGGCATATCCCACCTCTTTTCCCTAGCTGATGCAAGGAAGTCAGGAAAAAAACATTTTTTTATCAATAATTAGTCTGCTTTCTCTCTTCGCAGGCTGCTTGCTGCAAGCAGGTCAACATCTCAGTGGCTTGCTCAGATTTCAAAGCAAGTCCTTACAACCAGCTGCATTTAAAAAAAATGGAGATTTTTTTTTCTACAAGATATTTGCCAAGTTGTTTGAAATGAAAGCTGAGGCCTACAGGAGATTAATGTAGGAAAAATGCTGCTTATTTGATAAGACCCAGATGTCTATGAGATTTGTTCAGGTTGTTGACAGCTTATGACGGTTGGCAGCTTGAGTCCATCTTGCGCTGCCTGTGTCTTACCAAACACCAATTAGCACAGGCTGATCAATTAGCTGCATCATACTAGCTGCTTATATCTCACCACTACCCTTATGATAGAAATGAGAGTTAATTAGTCACTAGAGTCCAATTTTTTATCCTGTACACTCACTCTTAAAATTTAGTATTTTTAAACAATATATTGTTTTTAAATTAAACCACTTAAACAAACAAAATATTAGATTGTAAGATGTAAACAAAAAAATATAAAATCAGAAACACAAAAAGAAAAGATATATATTTGGTTATAAAAATGTTCAGTAAACTACACTATTCCTATTGTTTGGTGACACCAAAGATCCAAAATAATACACAATGGTGCTGTGGAGAAAAATCATCCCACCATGTTATGTGTTCAGCTCAAAACTAAGGCTTATTATTTACCAATATATCTTTTAATGGATAATAAAAAAATAATGGTATTTTAAGGTCAATATTCATCTGTAAAAAAACTGCAATAGTTATAAAACCATTTAATATTCTGTTTAAATCACTCAGAAAATTGCTTTATTGCATGAAGGACACATTAACAAAATAAATTGTGATACAATAGGTTAAAGGGGCATTATTTATTTCATGATTTAGAAAAGCAGCAATTTTAAACAACTTTCCAATTTGCTTCTATTATCTAGTTTGCTTCATTCTCTTGATATCTTTTGTTGAAAGGAAAATCTAAATAGGCTCAGTAGCTGATGATTGGTGGCTCCACATAGATACCTCGTCTGATTGGCTCACCCGTGTGCATTGCTTTTTCTTCAGCAAAGGATATCTAAAGAAGGAAGCAAATTAGATAACAGAAGTAAATCGTAATGTTATTTATAATTGTATTCTCTATCTGAATCATAAAAGATAAATGTTGGGTTTTATGTCCCTTTAACTAGAATCCACAAATTGCTAATGGCAATGGGATAATTTTTCAACACAACTTTTAAAAAAAGGAAAGTAGGACATATTTGCGTGCGTATTTTACAAACATGAAATTCATTTTAGCAATAACATTTTAGTTTTACCCAGTAGAATTAAAGGGACATAAAACAGGTTGAGATCTGTGCATATCCAAAAAGGGCTACTTAAGTAAAAATTGTTTGGATAAAAAAAAAAAAAGTTTTAAAAATTGCTGGCAAGTATTTTAAAATAATTTTAAAAAATAAGCAAAAATACATAGCAATGCTGTCTGGAGCAGTCTACTCCCCCCCCCCCCCCCCCATTATCAGTGTTTAGACACAGAGGGGTCGATCCGATATAAATCGTCGCCCGCAAAAGCCGGCGACGCCAATATTTACGCTGATTTGGTATCCTATATACGGCGTAACCTAGAAGTTACGCGCGTATATTTCTGCCGTCGCCCGTAGTTTTTTGGGCCATAGGCAGGTATACCAAACCAGCGCAGTTTGGTATCCAATATGCAGCGTAAGGACTTACGTGGCGAAAATGGAGAAAACTTACTCCATTTTCACCTCGCCACAAAAAGCAGCCGTAAGAAGCCTTACGCTGACTATTGGAGCCCCGTAACTCCCTAAACTAACTAAAAAATAAACCTAACACCTAACGCATGCGCAATGTCTATCTCCCTGTCAACCGCGATCTGCTAAATAAAACCTAACACCTAACGCATGCGCAATGTCTATCTACCTGTCAACCGCGATCCCCCCCCCCGAAATCCCTAATAAAGTTATTAACCCCTAAACCGCCGCTCCCGGACCCCGCCGCCATCTACATAAACTAACCCCCTACTGTGAGCCCCTAAAACCGCCGCCATCTACCTTATCTATCCCCTAATCTGACCCCTTACACCGCCGCCACCTATATAAAAATTATTAACCCCTAATCTAATCCCCCTATACCGCCGCCAGCTATATTAATATTATTAACCCATAATGTAAGCCCCTTACACCGCCGCCATCTCTATTAAAATGATTAACCCCTAATTTAATCTACCTACCCCGCCGCCAGCTATATTATCTATATTAACCCTAAGTATATTATAGTTAATATAGTTATTACATTATATATATTAAATATATTAACCCTAATTATATTAGGGTTAATATAGTTACTATAGTATTTATATTAACTATATTAACTCTATCTAACCCTAACACCCCTAACTAAATTTATATTAAATTAATCTAATTCATATTATAAACTAAAATATTCCTATTTAAATCTAAATACTTACCTATAAAATAAACCCTAAGATAGCTACAATATAATTAATAATTACATTGTAGCTATGTTAGGGTTAATATTTATTTTACAGGTAAATTGTTAATTATTTTAACTAGGTATAATAGATATTAAATAGTTATTAACTATTTAATATCTACCTAGTTAAAATAATTACCCAATTACCTGTAAAATAAATCCTAACCTAAGTTATAAATACACCTACACTATCAATAAATTTAATAAACTACAAACATCTATCTAAAAATACAATTAAATTAACTAAACTAAATTACAAAAAAAAACAAACACTAAATTACAAAAAATAAAAAAAAGATTACAAGATTTTTAAGCTAATTACACCTATTCTAAGCCCCCTAATAAAATAATAAACCCCCAAAATAAAAAAAATTCCCTGCCCTATTCTAAATTAAACAAATTTCAAAGCTCTTTACCTTACCAGCCCTTAAAAGGGCCTTTTGTGCGGCATGCCCCAAAGAATTCAGCTCTTTTGCATACAACAAATACAATCCCCCCCCCCCCATTACAACCCACCACCCACATACCCCTATTCTAAAACCACCCAAACCCCCCTTAAAAAAGCCTAACACTACCCCCCTGAAGATCTCCCTACCTTGTCTTCACCACACCGGGCCGAACTCCTGATCCGATCCGGGCGATGTCTTCCTCCAAGCGGCAAAGAAGAATTCTTCCTCTGGCGATGTCTTCCTCCAAGCGGCAAAGAAGAATTCTTCCTCCGGCGACGTCTTCCTCCAAGCGGCAGCAAAGTCTTCATTCTTCCGGCGGCATCTTCAATCTTCTTTCTTCGCTCCGCCGCCGCGGAGCATCCATCCCGGCCGACTGCTGTACTACGAATGAGGTACCTTTAAATGACGTCATCCAAGATGGCGTCCGCCGAATTCCGATTGGCTGATAGGATTCTATCAGCCAATCGGAATTAAGTTAGAAAAATCTGATTGGCTGATTGAATCAGCCAATCAGATTCAAGTTCAATCCGATTGGCTGATCCAATCAGCCAATCAGATTGAGCTCGCATTCTATTGGCTGTTCCGATCAGCCAATAGAATGCGAGCTCAATCTGATTGGCTGATTGGATCAGCCAATCGGATTGAACTTGAATCTGATTGGCTGATTCAATCAGCCAATCAGATTTTTCTAACTTAATTCCGATTGGCTGATAGAATCCTATCAGCCAATCGGAATTCGGCGGACGCCATCTTGGATGACGTCATTTAAAGGTACCTCATTCGTAGTACAGCAGTCGGCCGGGATGGATGCTCCGCGGTGGCGGAGCGAAGAAAGAAGATTGAAGATGCCGCCGGAAGAATGAAGACTTTGCTGCCGCTTGGAGGAAGACGTCGCCGGAGGAAGAATTCTTCTTTGCCGCTTGGAGGAAGACATCGCCGGGAGGAAGAATTCTTCTTTGCCGCTTGGAGGAAGACATCGCCCGGATCGGATCAGGAGTTCGGCCCGGTGTGGTGAAGACAAGGTAGGGAGATCTTCAGGGGGGTAGTGTTAGGCTTTTTTAAGGGGGGTTTGGGTGGTTTTAGAATAGGGGTATGTGGGTGGTGGGTTGTAATGGGGGGGGGGGATTGTATTTGTTGTATGCAAAAGAGCTGAATTCTTTGGGGCATGCCCCACAAAAGGCCCTTTTAAGGGCTGGTAAGGTAAAGAGCTTTGAAATTTGTTTAATTTAGAATAGGGCAGGGAATTTTTTTTATTTTGGGGGTTTATTATTTTATTAGGGGGCTTAGAATAGGTGTAATTAGCTTAAAAATCTTGTAATCTTTTTTTTATTTTTTGTAATTTAGTGTTTTTTTTTTTTTGTAATTTAGTTTAGTTAATTTAATTGTATTTTTAGATAGATGTTTGTAGTTTATTAAAATTATTGATAGTGTAGGTGTATTTATAACTTAGGTTAGGATTTATTTTACAGGTAATTGGGTAATTATTTTAACTAGGTAGATATTAAATAGTTAATAACTATTTAATATCTATTATACCTAGTTAAAATAATTAACAATTTACCTGTAAAATAAATATTAACCCTAACATAGCTACAATGTAATTATTAATTATATTGTAGCTATCTTAGGGTTTATTTTATAGGTAAGTATTTAGATTTAAATAGGAATATTTTAGTTTATAATATGAATTAGATTAATTTAATATAAATTTAGTTAGGGGTGTTAGGGTTAGATAGAGTTAATATAGTTAATATAAATACTATAGTAACTATATTAACTATATTAACCCTAATATAATTAGGGTTAATATAGTTAATATATATAATGTAATACCTATATTAACTATAATATACTTAGGGTTAATATAGATAATATAGCTGGCGGCGGGGTAGGTAGATTAAATTAGGGGTTAATCATTTTAATAGAGATGGCGGCGGTGTAAGGGGCTTACATTAGGGGTTAATAATTTTAATATAGATGGCGGCGGTGTTAGGGGCTCACTTTAGGGGGTTATAGATATAATATAGCTGGCGGCGGGGTACGGGAGCGGCGGTTTAGGGGTTAATAACTTTATTAGGTTGCGGCGGGGTACGGGAGCGGCGGTTTAGGGGTTAATAACTTTATTAGGTTGCGGCGGGGTACGGGAGCGGCGGTTTAGGGGTTAATAACTTTATTAGGTTGCGGCGGGGTAAAGGAGCGGCGGTTTAGGGGTTAATAGCTTTTTTATTGTTAGGCTAGTGAGGGGGGATAGAGGATAGAGGGTTAGACAGTGCGGGCTATGTTAGGGAGGCGTGTTAGACAGTGCGGGCTATGTTAGGGAGGCGTGTTAGATAGTGCGGGTGTTTTAGACTTTAGTCAGGTTTTATAGGCGCCGGCAGATTCTAACGTGGCGCAAGTCACTGGCAACGCCAGAAATTTGTACTTGCGCAGATTTCTGGACATCGCTGGTTTGTCAGACTTACGGCACGTTAGCATCTGACGGCGACCTATATGGGATAGCTCGAGTTGCGAGCTGAAACTGCGGGCGACGCCGGTTCCCTCGCTTGCGCCGCAAACTGCGATCTATATCGGATCGCGCCCAGACATTGTATTTCAACTGAGTTCAAAGCTTCTAGGCAGCTCCAGCAGATAATCCCTTTGCACGTTTGCATTCTACCAAAACAACAATAGATATAGATACAGACATAGAAGGAAACGTGTGGGGTAGTTAGAGCTTTACAATTAAGAAGCTAAACAGAAAGGGTTAATGGTGAGGCACTGCAGTATAAATTTGCCAGTAAAGTAATTAAAGTACATTTTATATTTTGTCTCTATCCCAAGTTGTTTTATGTCCCTTTAACTTTGGAATATTTAGTTATCAACATTTTAATGTTGATAATAAGATATTAAAAGTTACATTTAATTTTGAAAAGTTAAAGGAATATGAAACTCAAAAATGTTCTTCTGTGATTCAGACAGAGCATACAATTTAAAAAAAGTTTATAATTTACTTCTATTATCAAATTTGCTTCATTCCCATGATATTCTGTTTTGAACAGATACCTAGGTAGTCATCTGTATCACTACATGACAGGAAATAGTGCTGCCCTATAGTGCTCTTGCTAATGTATAATATTGTGTTATAGAGATACCTAGGTAGTATCTGTATCACTACATGACAGGAAATAGTGCTGCCCTCTAGTGCTCTTGCTAATGTATAATATTGTGTTATAGAGATACCTAGGTAGTATCTGTAGCACTACATGACAGGTAATAGTGCTGTTATCTAGTGCTCTTGATAATGTATAATATTGTGTGTTATAGAGATACCTAGGTAGTATCTTTAGCAGTACATGACATGTAATAGTGCTGTTATCTAATGCTCTTGCTAATGTATAATATTGTGTGTTATAGAGATATCTAGGTAGTATCTGTAGCACTACATGACAGGTAATAGTGCTGTTATCTAGTGCTACAGCTAATGTATAATATTGTGTTATAGAGATACCTAGGTAGTCATCTGTATCACTACATGACAGGAAATAGTGCTGCCCTCTAGTGCTCTTGCTAATGTATAATATTGTGTTATAGAGATACCTAGGTAGTATCTGTAGCACTACATGACAGGTAATAGTGCTGTTATCTAGTGCTCTTGCTAATGTATAATATTGTGTGTTATAGAGATACCTAGGTAGCATCTGTAGCACTACATGACAGGTAATAGTGCTGTTATCTAGTGCTCTTGCTAATGTATAATATTGTGTTATAGAGATACCTAGGTAGTATCTGTAGCACTACATGACAGGTAATAGTGCTGTTATCTAGTGCTCTTGCTAATGTATAATATTGTGTGTTATAGAGATACCTAGGTAGTATCTGTAGCACTACATGACAGGTAATAGTGCTGTTATCTAGTGCTCTGGCTAATGTATAATATTGTGTGTTATAGAGATACCTAGGTAATATCTGTAGCACTACATGACAGGTAATAGTGCTGTTATCTAGTGCTCTGGCTAATGTATAATATTGTGTGTTATAGAGAAACCTAGGTAGTATCTGTAGCACTTACATGACAGGTAATAGTGCTGTTATCTAGTGCTGTTGCTAATGTATAATATTGTGTTATAGAGACACCTAGGTAGTATCTGTAGAACTACATGACAGGTAATAGTGCTGTTATCTAGTGCCCTTGCTAATGTATAATATTGTTGTATAGATATACCTAGGTAGTCATCTGGTGCACTACATGACAGGTAATAGTGCTGGTATCCAGTGCTGTTGCTAATGTATAATATTGTGTTATAGAGCTACCTAGGTAGTATCTGTAGCACTACATGACAGGTAATAGTGCTGTTATCTAGTGCTATTGCTAATGTATAATATTGTGTTATAGAGATATCTAGGTAGTATCTGTAGCACTACATGACACGTAATAGTGCTGTTATCTAGTGCTCTTGTTAATGTATAATATTGTGTTATAGAGATACCTAGGTAGCATCTGTAGCACTACATGACAGGTAATAGTGCTGCTATCTAGTGCTCTTGCTAATGTATAATATTGTGTTATAGAGATACCTAGGTAGTATCTGTAGCGCTTCATGACAGGTAATAGTGCTGTTATCTAGTGCTCTTGCTAATGTATAATATTGTGTTATAGAGATACCTAGGTAGTATCTGTAGCACTACATGACAGGTAATAGTGCTGTTATCTAGTGCTCTTGCTAATGTATAATACTGTATGTTATATAGATACCTAGGTAGTATCTGTAGCACTACATGACAGGTAATAGTGCTGTTATCTAGTGCTCTTGCTAATGTATAATATTGTGTGTTATATACAGATACCTAGGTAGTATCTGTAGCACTACATGACAGGTAATAGTGCTGTTATCTAGTGCTCTTGCTAATGTATAATATTGTGTGTTATAGAGATACCTAGGTAGCATCTGTAGCACTACATGACAGGCAATAGTGCTGTTATCTAGTGCTCTTGCTAATGTATAATATTGTGTGTTATAGAGATACCTAGGTAGCATCTGTAGCACTACATGACAAGTAATAGTGCTGTTATCTAGTGCTCTTGCTAATGTATAATAGTGTGTGTTATAGAGATACCTAGGTAGTATCTGTAGCACTGCATGACATGTAATAGTGCTGTTATCTAGTGCTCTTGCTAATATATAATATTGTGTGTTAAAGAGATACCTAGGTAGTATCTGTAGCACTACATGACAGGTAATAGTGCTGTTATCTAGTGCTCTTGCTAATGTATAATAGTGCTGTTATCTAGTGCTCTTGATAATGTATAATATTATGTGTTATTGAAATACCTAGGTAGTATCTGTAGCACTACATGACAGGTAATAGTGCTGTTATCTAGTACTCTTGCTAATATATAATATTGGGTGTTATAGAGATACCCAGGTAGTATCTGTAGCATTACATGACAGGTAATAGTGCTGTTATATAGTACCCTTGCTAATGTATAATACTGTGTGTTATAGAGATACCTAGGTAGTATCTGTAGCACTACATGATGGGTAATAGTGCTGTTATCTAGTGCTCTTGCTAATGTATAATATTGTGTGTTATATACAGATACCTAGGTAGTATCTGTAGAACTACATGACAGGTAATATTGCTGTTATCTAGTGCTCTTGCTAATGTATAATATTGTGTGTTATAGATACCTAGGTAGCATCTGTAGCACTACATGACAGGTAATAGTGCTGTTATCTAGTGCTCTTGCTAATGTATAATATTGTGTGTTATAGAGATACCTAGGTAGTATCTGTAGCACTACATGACAGGTAATAGTGCTGTTATCTAGTGCTCTTGCTAATGTATAATATTGTGTTATATAGATATCTAGGTAGTCATCTGGTGCACTACATGGCAAGGAATAGTGCTGCCCTCTAGTGCTCTTGCTAATGTATAATATTGTGTGTTATAGAGATACCTAGGTAGCATCTGTAGCACTACATGACAGGTAATAGTGCTGTTATCTAGTGCTCTTGCTAATGTATAATATTGTGTGTTATAGATACCTAGGTAGCATATGTAGCACTACTTGACAGGTAATAGTGCTGTTATCTAGTGCTCTTGCTAATGTATAATATTGTGTGTTATAGAGATACCTAGGTAGTATCTGTAGCACTACATGACAGGTAATAGTGCTGTTATCTAGTGCTCTTGCTAATGTATAATATTGTGTTATATAGATATCTAGGTAGTCATCTGGTGCACTAAATGTCAAGGAATAGTGCTGCCCTCTAGTGCTCTTGCTAATGTATAATATTGTGTGTTATAGAGATACCTAGGTAGCATCTGTAGCACTACATGACAGGTAATAGTGCTGTTATCTAGTGCTCTTGCTAATGTATAATATTGTGTTATAGAGGTACCTAGGTAGTATCTGTAGCACTACATGACAGGTAATAGTGCTGTTATCTAGTGCTCTTGCTAATGTATAATATTGTGTTATAGAGGTACCTAGGTAGTATCTGTAGCATTACATGACAGGTAATAGTGCTGTTATCTAGTGCTCTTGCTAATGTATAATATTGTGTTTTTTAGAGGTACCTAAGTAGTATCTGTAGCACTACATGACAGGTAATAGTGCTGTTATCTTGTGCTCTTGCTGATGTATAATATTGTGTGTTATAGAGATACCTAGGTAGTATCTGTAGAACTACATGACACGTAATAGTGCTGTTATCTAGAGCTCTTGCTAATGTACAATATTGTGTTATAGAGATACCTAGGTAGTATCTGTAGCACTACATGACAGGTAATAGTGCTGTTATCTAGTTCTCTTGCTATTGTAATAATATTTTGTGTTATAGAGATACCTAGGTAGTATCTGTAGCAATACATGAGAGGAAATAGTGCTGTTATCTAGTGCTCTTGCTAATGTATAATAGTTTGTGTTATAGAGATACCTAGGTAGTATCTGTAGCACTACATGACAGGTAATAGTGCTGTTATCTAGTGCTCTTGCTAATGTATAATATTTTGTATTATAGAGATACCTAAGTAGTATGTGTAGCACTACATGACAGGTAATAGTGCTGTTATCTAGTGCTCTTGCTAATGTATATTATTGCGTGTTATAGATATACCTAGGTAGTGTCTGTAGCACTACATGACAGGTAACAGTGCTGTTATCTAGTGCTCTTTCAAATGGATAATATTGTGCTATAGAGATACCTAGGTAGTATCTGTAGCACTACATGACAGGTGATAATGCTGTTATCTAGTGCTCTTGCTAATGTATAATATTGTGTTATAGAGATACCTAGGTAGTATCTGTAGCACTACATGACAGGTAATAGTGCTGTTATCTAGTGCTCTTGCTAATGTATAATATTGTGTTATAGAGATACCTAGGTAGTATCTGTAGCACTACATGACAGGTAATAGTGCTGTTATCTAGTGCTCTTGCTAATGTATAATATTGTGTGTTATAGAGATACCTAGGTAATATCTGTAGCACTACATGACAGGTAATAGTGCTGTTATCTAGTGCTCTTGCTAATGTATAATATTGTGTTATAGAGATACCTGGGTAGTATCTGTAGCACTACATGACAGGTAATAGTGCTGTTATCTAGTGCTCTTGCTAATGTATAATATTGTGTGTTATAAAGACACCTAGGTAGTATCTGTAACACTACATGACATGTAAAAGTGCTGTTATCTAGTGCTCTTGCTAATGTATAATATTGTGTTATAGAGGTACCTAGGTAGTATCTGTAGCATTACATTACAGGTAATAGTGCTGTTATCTAGTGCTCTTGCTAATGTATAATATTGTGTTTTATAGAGGTACCTAGTTAGTATCTGTAGCACTACATGATAGGTAACAGCGCTGTTATCTTGTGCTCTTGCTGATGTATAATATTGTGTGTTATAGAGATACCTAGGTAGTATCTGTAGCATTACATGACAGGTAATAGTGCTGTTATCTAGTGCTCTTGCTAATGTATAATATTGTGTTATAGAGATAACTAGGTAGTATCTGTAACACCACATGACACATAATAGTGCTGTTTTCTAGTGCTCTTGCTAATATACAATATTGTGTTATAGAGATACCTAGGTAGTATCTGTAGCACTACATGACAGGTAATAGTGCTGTTATCTAGTGCTCTTGCTAATGTAATAATATTGTGTGTTATAGAGATACCTAGGTAGTATCTGTAGCACTACATGACAGGAAATAGTGCTGTTATCTAGTGCTCTTGCTAATGTATACTAGTTTGTGTTATAGAGATAACTAGGTAGTATCTGTAGCACTACATGACAGGTAATAGTGCTGTTATCTAGTGCTCTTGCTAATGTATAATATTGTGTGTTATAGAGATACCTAGGTAGTATCTGTAGCACTACATGACAGGTAATAGTGCTGTTATCTAGTGCTCTTGCTAATGTATAATATTGTGTATTATAGACTTACCTAGGTAGTATCTGTAGCACTACATGACAGGTAATAGTGCTGTTATCTAGTGCTTTTGCTAATGTATATTATTGTGTGTTATAGATATACCTAGGTAGTGTCTGTAGCACTACATGACAGGTAATAGTGCTGTTATCTAGTGCTCTTGCAAATGGATAATATTGTGTTATAGAGATACCTAGGTAGTATCTGTAGCACTACATGACAGGTAATGGTGCTGTTATCTAGTGCTCTTGCTAATGTATAATATTGCGTGTTATAGAGATACCTAGGTAGTATCTGTAGCACTACATGACAGGTAATAGTGCTGTTATCTAGTGCTCTTAATAATATATAATATTGTGTTATAGAGATACCTAGGTAGTATCTGTAGCACTACATGACAGGTAATAGTGCTGTTATCTAGTGCTGTTGCTAATGTATAATATTGTGTTATAGAAATACCTAGGTAGTATCTGTAGTACTACATGACAGGTAATAGTGCTGTTCTCTAGTGTTCTTGCTAATGTATAATATTGTGTGTTATAGAGATACCTAGGTAGTATCTGTAGCAGTACATGACAGGCAATAGTGCTGTTATCTAGTGCTCTTGCTAATGTATAATATTGTGTGTTATAGAGATACCTAGGTAGTATCTGTAGCACTACATGACATGTAATAGTGCTGTTATCTAGTGCTCTTGCTAATGTATAATATTGTGTTATAGAGATACCTAGGTAGTATCTGTAGCAGTGCATGACAGGTAATAGTGCTGTTCTCTAGTGCTCTTGCTAATCTATAATTTTATGTGTTATAGCAATACCTAGGTAGTATCTGTAGCACTACATGACAGGTAATAGTGCTGTTCTCTAGTGTTCTTGCTAATGTATAATATTGTGTGTTATAGAGATACCTAGGTAGTATCTTTAGCAGTACATGACAGGTAATAGTGCTGTTATCTAGTGCTCTTGCTAATTTATAATATTGTGTGTTATAGAGATACCTAGGTAGTATCTGTAGAACTACATGACAGGTAATAGTGCTGTTATCTAGTGCTCTTGCTAATGTATAATATTGTGTTATAGAGATACCTAGGTAGTATCTGTAACACTACATGACAGGTAATAGTGCTGTTATCTAGTGCTCTTGCTAATGTATAATACTATGTGTTATAGAGATACCTAGGTAGTATCTGTAGCACTACATGACAGGTAATAGTGCTGTTATCTAGTGCTCTGGCTAATGTACAGTATTGTGCGTTATAGAGATACCTAGGTAATATCTGTAGCACTACATGACAGGTAATAGTGCTGTTATCTAGTGCCCTTGCTAATGTATAATATTGTTGTATAGAGATACCTAGGTAGTCATCTGGTGCACTACATGACAGGTAATAGTGCTGGTATCCAGTGCTGTTGCTAATGTATAATATTGTGTTATAGAGATACCTAGGTAGTATCTGTAGCACTACATGACAGGTAATAGTGCTGTTATCTAGTGCTCTTGCTAATGTATAATATTGTGTTATAGAGGTACCTAGGTAGTATCTGTAGCACTACATGACAGGTAATAGTGCTGTTATCTATTGCTCTTGCTAATGTAATAATATTGTGTGTTATAGAGATACCCAGGTAGTATCTGTAGCACTACATGACAGGTAATAGTGCTGTTATCTAGTGCTCTTGCTAATGTATAATATTGTGTGTTATAGAGATACCTAGGTAGTATCTGTAGCACTACATGACAGGTAATAGTGCTGTTATCTAGTGCTCTCGCTAATGTATAATATTGTGTTATAGAGATACCTAGGTAGCATCTGTAGCACTACATGACAGGTAATAGTGCTGTTATCTAGTGCTCTTGCTAATGTATAATATTGTGTATTATAGAGATACCTAGGTAGTATCTGTAGCACTACATGACAGGTAATAGTGCTCTTATCTAGTTCTCTTGCTTATGTATAATATTGTGTGTTATAGAGATACCTAGGTAGTATCTGTAGCACTACATGACATGTAATAGTTATCTAGTGCTCTTGCAAATGGATAACTTTCTTGCAAAACTGCTGCCATATAGTGCTCTAGAAATGGTCTGGTTCCCTGCTTTTCAATGAAGGATACCAAGAGAACAAAGAAACATTTATAATGGAAGTAAATTAGAAAGTTTTTTTAAAATTGATTACTCTACCTGAATCATAAAAGAAAAAAAAACGTGGGTTTCATATCCCTTTAACATGTGCTCTATAATAATATTATATAATATAAAAGGCTAGGTATGTTTGTCCGATGCTGTCATGCGCAGTAGAGACAGCACGAGGACAAACACACCTGGCCTTAGAGTCTACCTGATCTCCTGCGGCACGGTGACGGTGGGCGGAAGTGGGCATGGCCGGACGTGAGCGAGCGTGACCGGACGGGAGTGGGAGTGGTTAGACATGAGCTGGGGCGTGATCGGGCGGGGTCGGGTGCGCAGGCGCAAGAGAGAGAGGGGAAGGAGATAGAAAGAGAGGGGGAGAGAGAAAAAGAGATGGGAAAGAGCTAAAGAGAGGGCAAGAGAGAAAAGAGAGAGCAAAAGAAGAGAGGGGGGAGAGAGAGCAATAGAGAGGGGGAGAGAGTGCAAAAGAGGGGGGGAGGGAAGAGAGAGAGGGGGAGAGAGAGCAAAAGAGAGGGATGGAGAGAGAGAGCAAAAGAGAGGGGAGAAAGTTAGAGCAAAAGAAAGGGGGGAGAGAGAGAGTGCAAAAGTGAGGGGGAGAGAGAGAGCGTAAAAGAGAGGAGGGAGAGAGAGAGCGCAAAAGAGAGGGGGAGAGAGAGCGCAAAAGAGAGGGGGGAGAGAGAGCGCAAAAGAGAGGGGGGAGAGAGAGCGCAAAAGAGAGGGGAGAGAGAGAGCGCAAAAGAGAGGGGAGAGAGAGCGCAAAAGAGAGGGGAGAGAGAGAGCGCAAAAGAGAGGGGGAGAGAGAGCGCAAAAGAGAGGGGGGAGAGAGCGCAAAAGAGAGGGGGGAGAGAGAACGCAAAAGAGAGGGGGGAGAGAGACGGCAAAACAGAGGGGGATAGAGCGCAAAAAAGAGGGGGAGAGAGCGCAAAAAAGAGGGGGGAGAGAGAGAGCAAAAGAGAGGGGGAGAGAGCAAAAGAGAGGGGGAGAGAGAGAGCAAAAGAGAGGGGGAAGAGAGCAAAAGAGAGGGGGAGAGAGCAAAAGAGAGGGGGGAGAGAGCAAAAGAGAGGTGGAGCGAGAGAGCTCAAAAGAGAAGTGGAGCGAGAGAGCACAAAAGAGAGGGGGAGAAAGCACAAGAGAGAGGAGGGAGAGAGAGAGGAGGGAGAGAGAGAGCGTAAGAGAGAGGGGAGAGAGAGAGAGCGCAAAAGAGAGGGGGAGAGATTGCAAAAGAGAGGGGAGAGAGATAGCGTAAAAGAGAGGGAGAGAGAGAGCGCAAAAGAGAGGAGGGAGAGAGAGCAAAAGAAAGGGGAAAGAACAAAAGAGAGGGGAGAAAGAGCAAAAGAGAGGGGGAGAGAGAGAGAGCGCAAAAGAGAGGGGGGAGAGAGAGCAAAAGAGAGGTGGAGGGAGAGATGGGGAGAAAGCACAAGAGAGAGGAGGGAGAGAGAGAGGAGGGAGAGAGAGAGCGTAAGAGAGAGGGGGGAGAGAGAGAGCGCAAAAGAGAGGGGGGAGAGAGAGCGCAAAAGAGAGGGGAGAGAGATAGCGTAAAAGAGAGGGAGAGAGAGAGCGCAAAAGAGAGGAGGGAGAGAGAGCAAAAGAAAGGGGAAAGAACAAAAGAGAGGGGAGAAAGAGCAAAAGAGAAGGGGGAGAGAGAGCAAAAGAGAGGGGGAGAGAGAGCAAAAGAGAGGGGGAGGGAGGGAGAGAGAGCAAGGGGTTGGACCGATGTACTGCAAAAAATGGCCCGTGTGAACGGGCTTTAGGACTAGTATATAATATTTGAAAAGCCGAACTAATGTCAAGGGGAACATTTGTTCTACAATACAAAATTTTTTTTTTTTTTTTAAATATTGTATTACAATAAAATACAAACACACACACATATTCACTCCCTCACTCACATACACACACACATTCACTCCCTCACTCACATACACCCATACACAAAATTCACTCCCTCACTCACATACACATACACATATTCACTCCCTCACTCACATACATACACACACACATTTATTCACTCACTTTCTCATGCACATTCTCGCACACACACACACACGCACATAAACATACACACACACACACACATATTCACTCTCTCACTCACACACGCATATTCACTCCCTCACTCACATGAACCCACACACAAAACATATTCACTCCCTCACTCCCACACACACACACACACACACATACACACATATTCACTCCCTCACTCACACACACACACACACACATATTCACTCCCTCACCCACATACACACACACACATTCACTCCCTCACTCACATACACACACATTTATTCACTCACTTTCTCATGCACATTCTCGCACACACACACGCACATAAACATACACACACACACATATTCACTCTCTCACACACACAAATATTCACTCCCTCACTCACATACACACACATATTCACTCCCTCACTCACATACACCCACACACAAAACATATTCACTCCCTCACTCACATACACACATACACACATATTCACTCCCTCACTCACATACACACACACATATTCACTCCCTCACTCACATACACACACACACACACACATTCACTCCCTCACTCACATACACACACATATTCACTCCCTCACTCACATACATACATATTCACTCCCTCACTCACACACACACACACATATTCATTCCCTCACTCACATACACACACACATTCACTCCCTCACTCACATACACACATATATTCACTCCCTCATCCCGCATACACACACACACACATTCATTCACTCTCTCATGCACATTCTCACACACGCACATAAACATACACACACACATTTTCACTCGCTCACACACACATATTCACTCCCTCACTCATATATTCACTCCCTCACTCACATACACACACACATATTCACTCCCTCACTCACATACACACACACATATTCACTCCCTCAGTCACAGCCACACACACACATATTCACTCCCTCACTCACATACACACACATATTCACTCCCTCAGTCACATAAACACACACATATTCACTCCCTCACTCACTCACATACACACACAAACACACACATTCATTCACTCACTCACACACACACATATTCCCTCCCTCACTTACACACACACACACAGCGATGTACTGCAAAAAATGGCCCGTGTGAACGGGCTTTAGGACTAGTATATAATATTTGAAAAGCCGAACTAATGTCAAGAGGAACATTTGATCTACAATTCAAAATTTTCATTTTTTTTAAAACATATTGTATTATAATACAATACAAGACACACACATATTAACTCCCTCACTCACATACACACACACATTCACTCCCTAACTCACATACACCCACACACAAAATTCACTCCCTCACTCACATACACATACACATATTCACTCCCTCACTCACATACATACACACACACATTTATTCACTCACTTTCTCATGCACATTCTCGCACACACACACGCACATAAACATACACACACACACACACACACACATATTCACTCTCTCACTCACACACAAATATTCACTCCCTCACTCACATACACACGCATATTCACTCCCTCACTCACATGAACCCACACACAAAACATATTCACTCCCTCACTCCCACACACACACACATACATACACACATATTCACTCCCTCACTCACACACACACACACATATTCACTCCCTCACTCACATACACACACACACACATTCACTCCCTCTCTCACATACTCACACATTTATTCACTCACTTTCTCATGCACATTCTCGCACACACACACGCACATAAACATACACACACACACACACACATATTCACTCTCTCACACACACAAATATTCACTCCCTCACTCACATACACACACATATTCACTCCCTCACTCACATACACCCACACACAAAACATATTCACTCCCTCACTCCCTCACTCACATACACACACACACACACACACATATTCACTCCCTCACTCACACACACATATTCACTCCCTCACTCACATACACACACACACATATTCACTCCCTCACTCACATACACACATATTCACTCCCTCACTCACTCACACACACACACACACATATTCACTCCCTCACTCACTCACATACACACACACACACACACACACACACACACACATTCACTCCCTCACTCACATACACACATATATTCACTCCCTCATCCCACATACACACACACACACACACACATTCATTCACTCTCTCATGCACATTCTCACACACGCACATAAACATACACACACACATTTTCAGTCGCTCACACACACATATTCACTCCCTCACTCACATATTCACTCCCTCACTCACATACACACACACATATTCACTCCCTCACTCACATACACACACACATATTCACTCCCTCAGTCACAGCCACACACACACACATACACATATTCACTCCCTCACTCACATACACACACATATTCACTCCCTCAGTCACATACACACACACATATTCACTCCCTCACTCACATACACACACACACAAATTCATTCACTCACTCTCTCATGCACATTCTCACACACGCAAATAAACATAAACACACACATATTCACTCACTCCCTCACTCACATACACACACACATATTCACTCCCTCACTCACACACACACATATTCCCTCCCTCACTTACACACACACACACACACACAGCGATGTACTGCAAAAAATGGCCCGTGTGAACGGGCTTTAGGACTAGTATATAATATTTGAAAAGCCGAACTAATGTCAAGAGGAACATTTGATCTACAATTCAAATTTTTTTTTTTTTTTAAAACATATTGTATTATAATACAATACAAGACACACACATATTAACTCCCTCACTCACATACACACACACATTCACTCCCTAACTCACATACACCCACACACAAAATTCACTCCCTCACTCACATACACATACACATATTCACTCCCTCACTCACATACACACATTTATTCACTCACTTTCTCATGCACATTCTCGCACACACACACGCACATACACATACACACATATTCACTCTCTCACACACACAAATATTCACTCCCTCACTCACATACACACACATATTCACTCCCTCACTCACATACACCCACACACAAACATATTCACTCCCTCACTCACATACACACACACACACACATATTCACTCCCTCACTCACATACACACACACATATTCACTCCCTCACTCACATACACAAACACACATTCACTCCCTCACTCACATACACACACACACACACACACACATATTCACTCCCTCACTCACATACACACACACATATTCACTCCCTCACTCACACACATACACATATTCACTTCCTCACTCACATACACACACATATTCACTCCCTCACTCACATACACACACATATTCACTCCCTCATCCCACATACACACACATTCATTCACTCTCTCATGCACATTCTCACACACGCATATAAACATACACACACACATTTTCACTCGCTCACACACACATATTCAATCCCTCACTCACATATTCACTCCCTCACTCATACACACACACATATTCACTCCCTCACTCACATACACACACACATATTCACTCCCTCAGTCACAACCACACACACACATATATTCACTCCCTCACATACACACACACATATTCACTCCCTCAGTCACATACACACACACACATATTCACTCCCTCACTCACATACACACACACACACACACATTCATTCACATTCTCACACACGCACATAAACCTACACACACACACACACACACACACATATTCACTCCCTCACTCACTCACATACACACACACATATTCACTCCCCCACTCACACACACACATATTCCCTCCCTCACTCACGTACACACACATATTCACTCCCTCATCCCACATACACACACATTCATTCACTCTCTCATGCACATTCTCACACACGCACATAAACATACACACACACACACATTTTCACTCGCTCACACACACATATTCACTCCCTCACTCACATATTCACTCCCTCACTCAAATACACACACACATATTCACTCCCTCACTCACATATACACACATATTCACTCCCTCAATCACAACCACACACACACATATATTCACTCCCTCACTCACATACCATACACACACACATATTCACTCCCTCGGTCACATACACACACACATATTCACTCCCTCACTCACATACACACACACACATTCATTCACTCACTCTCTCATGCACATTCTCACACACGCACATAAACATACACACACACACATATTCACTCCCTCACTCACATACACACACACATATTCACTCCCTCACTCACACACACACACATTCCCTCCCTCACTTACATACACACACACATTCACTCCCTCACTCACACACATATTCACTCCCTCACTCACATACACATACACACACACATATTCACTCTCTCACTCACATATATTCACATACACTCACATACATACACACACACACATATTCACTCTCTCACTCACATACATACACTCACATACACACACATTCCAACTAGAGATTATTAGATTTTTTCTCTAGTGTTTCATCTCTTAACTATGAAAATGACTAACTTTTGGCCCATGCACAGCTCAACAAGAATTTATGACTTTGTTCTACCTTTTGAATGTTTCCATGAAAATTACCATTCAAAAATCTAAAATAACATTCAAATGTCACATTTGTATAGCAATTCTCATAGATATTAAAGCCTATGAGTATCATTTGAAAAATAGAAAATCTTTTTTTTTGCAAAATTAACCGTTTTTTTTTCTTCGTAAAGGGGACTATATATACATTGTAATTACAAGACATTTCTGTTGTGTTGCTATATAATAACAAACTTTTTCCAAACAAATTAAAGGGGTAGGAAAGTCAAAATTAAACTTGCATTATTTTGATAGAGCTTGTAATTTTAAGACACTTCTAAATTAATTTCTACTTTCAAATGTGCTTTGTTCTTTTGGTATCCCTTATTGAAAAAGAAAACACACATATCCTACACTAGTGAGAGCTAGCTGCTGATTAGTGCCTGTGTTCTGAAGAAACTGCAAACTTGTGAAATTAGCGAACCACGTCACTTCCTATGACGTGGCATCAGCTGTTTCACAAAGTTTGATCATATTGCGCATATGTGCCAGCATCATTACATACCTGGCCGCTTACGTCACTGTTATTTTTGAGACCCATAAAATTCCTGGACTCTCTTTAACCGATACTGTCTATACTGCGCCCCGCTCTCCCATACATTTATATGCATTCCCATTACAGTTATACAGTGACATTAAAGAAATTAAATAGAAGCAAATTCTATATAACAACTTATTTTAGTGTTTAAAACACTGGTGGATAAAGCTGTTGTTTGGTCAAAGCCTCTAAAGGTGTCAGGACCGTTATACCCAATTACCCAAAATGTTTTTTTGAGAATAAAAATTAAGGGAGCTCCTGTCCTCTTGTTAGAGTAAAACAATCTTGTATTACCAAGCAAACAGTTTTGAACAATTGATTTCTTTAATGTCACTGTATAACTGTAATGGGAATGAGTATAAGTGTATGGCAAAGCAGGGCGCGGAATTGGCAGACTTCCAAATGACACGCATGCACGGTACACAGGGTCCAGGAATTTCACGGGTCTCGAAAGTGTAGCAGTGATGTATGCGGCCAGGTATGTAATGATGCTGGCACAAATGCGCATTGCGGTCAAACTTTGTGAAATAGCTGATGCCACGTCACAGAAAGTGACGTAGTTCACTAATTTCACAGGTTCGCCATTTTCCCTGAACATCTGCAATAGTTTGTCTCTTGCAATTGGCTAACTAGATGTATTTAGCTAACTCCCAATAGTGTATTGCTGCTCCTTCAGCAAAGAATATCAAGGAAATTAATCAAATTTGATGATAGAAGTAAATTGAAAAATTGTTTAAAATTGTATTTTCTATCTGAATCCTGAAAGAAAAAAAATGGGTTTCATGTCCCTTTAACATCTAGTTTACTGCAATTGTTTTTCAATAGCAAAGCTTCATCTACCACCTGCATTATTTGGAAGATGCAATCCAGGCTTGATACATTGTGCTCACATTAAAGGGACATTAAAAAGCATTGAGATGGTAATATAAAATGATAAATTGTAAAATAAAAATATACATTCATTATTTACTTTGTCCCCTTTTCCTGTAGTTTCAATGTGAAAAATTGTGAGCTTTTCAATTCCTGTTAGAAGTGAAAATACAAAACACAGCCAAACTGCACACTCTAGTGCCCTATTTATAACGGTCTCTAATTGGCCACAGCAGATAAAGAAACCTAAGTTACAACATGGCAGCTACCATTGTTTTAAATGCACTAAAACTTTACAATTATTTTATCAATATTTAAACAACTAATGAAACTGTAAAAATAAATCTACATTATTCTTAGACTAATCTTTTCTTTGAATGCATCATTTTATCTAGCATTTATTTAGTGTTTAATGTCCCTTTAAAGGGCCATTATACACTCATTTTTTCTTTGCATAAATGTTTTGTAGATGATCTATTTATATAGCCCATGAAGTTTTTTTTTTAAAATATAAATTTATAGTTTTGCTTATTTTTAAATAACATTGCTCTGATTTTCAGACTCCTAACCAAGCCCCAAAGTTTTATAAGAATACCGTCAGCTACCTTCTCCAGTTTGCTCCTGTTTGTGTAAAGGGTCTTTTCATATGCAAAAGAAGGGGGAGGGGGGGAGTCTTATTTCCCATTTGCAGTGGGCTTTCCAGCCATCTTTTCAACAGAGGTAAACTGAGAGCTTCTAAGTAACGGCTAGATTTAGAGTTTTGTCGGTAAAGACCCGCGTAGCTAACGCTGCTTTTTTCCCAGCGCACCCTTAAGACAACGCTGGTATTGAGAGTTGTCTAAGGGGCTGCGTTAGGCTCAGAAAAGGGAGCGTTGAGCCTAATTTAGCGTTGCTTACGGTAGCGGTAAGCTGGAAAAACGTGCTTGTGCACGATTTCCCCATAAGAAACAATGGGGCAGTTTGGGCTGAAAAAAAAACCTAACACCTGCAAAAAAGCAGCGTTCAGGTCCTAAAGCAGCCCCATTGTTTCCTATGGGGAAACACTCTCTAAGTCTGCACCTAACACCCTAACATGAACCCCGAGTCTAAACACCCCTAACCTTACACTTATTAACCCCTAATCTGCCGCCCCCGCTATCGCTGACACCTGCTGTATATTATTAACCCCTAATCTGCCGCTCCGTACACCGCCGCAACCTACATTATCCCTATGAACCCCTAATCTGCTGCCCCTAACATCGCCGACCCCTATATTATATTTATTAACCCCTAATCTGCCCCCCCAACGTCGCCGCCACGTGACCTTACCTACACTTATTAACCCCTAATCTGCCGACGGACCTCGCCGCCACTATAATAAATGTATTAACCCCTAAACCGCCGCACTCCCGCCTCACAAACACTAGAATAAATAGTATTATCCCCTAATCTTCCCTCCCTAACATCGCCGCCACCTACCTACAATTATTAACCCCTAATCTCCCGCCCGCACTGTTGCCGCTACTATAATAAAATTATTAACCCCTAAACCTAACTCTAACCCTAACCCTAACACCCCCCTAACATAAATATAATTTAAATTAAACTAAATAATATTCCCAAAATTAACTAAAATAATCCTATTTAAAACTAAATATTTACCTAGAAAATAAACCCTAATATAGCTACAATATAATTAATAATTACATTGTAGCTATTTTAGGATTTATATTTATTTTACAGGCAACTTTGTATTTATTTTAACTAGGTACAATAGCTATTAAATAGTTAATAACTATTTAATAGCTACCTAGTTAAAATAAGTACAAAATTACCTGTAAAATAAATCCTAACCTAAATTACAAATACACCTAACACTACACTATCATTAAATTAATTAAATAAATTACCTACAATTAGCTAACTTAAAATACAATAAAATAAACTATTCTATAATACAAAAAAAACAAACACTAAATTACAAAAAATAAAAAAGAATTACAAGATGTTTAAACTAATTACACCTAATCTAAGCCCCCTAAAAAAATAAATAATCCCCCCAAAATAAAAAAATGCCCTACCCTATTCTAAACTACCAAAGTAATCAGCTCTTTTACCAGCCCTTAAAAGGGCTTTTTGCGGGGCATTGCCCCAAAGTAATCAGCTCTTTTACCTGAAAATAAAAATACAATACTCCGCCAACATTACAACCCACCGCCCACATACCCCTACTCTAACCCACCCAAACCCCCCTTAAAAAACCTATCGCTAACCCCCTGAAGATCATCCTACCTTGAGTCGTCTTCACCCAGCCGAATTCTTCATCCAAGGTGCGCAGAGGAGGTCCTTCATCCAGTAGAAGTCTTCATCCAAGTGGGGCAAGAAGAGGTCCTTCATCCGGTAGAAGTGTTCATCCGGGCGGCGTCTTCAATCTTCATCCATCCGGAGCAGAGCGGAGCCATCTTCAAAGGAGCCGACGCGGAGCCATCCTCTTCAACCGAAGACTTCCCGACGAATGAAGGTTCCTTTAAGGGACGTCATCCAAGATGGCGTGCCTTCAATTCCGATTGGCTGATAGGATTCTATAAGCCAATCGGAATTAAGGTAGAAAAAATCTGATTGGCTGATGCAATCAGCCAATAAGATTGAAGTTCAATCCGATTGGCTGATCCAATCAGCCAATCACATTGAGCTTGCATTCTATTGGCTGTTCTGATCGGAACAGCCAATAGCCCTTTTAACCCCAAAAACAGCCAATAGCCCTTTTAAGCGCAAAAAGCCCTTTTAAGGGCTGGTAAAAGAGCTGATTACTTTGGTAGTTTAGAATAGGGTAGGGCATTTTTTGGGGGGGGGGATTTTTTATTTTATTAGGGGGCTTAGATTAGGTGTAATTAGTTTAAACATCTTGTAATTCTTATTTATTTTTTGTAATTTATTGTTTTTTTTTTATTATAGAATAGTTTATTTTATTATATTTTAAGTTAGCTAATTGTAGTTAATTTATTTAATTAATTTAATGATAGTGTAGTGTTAGGTGTATTTGTAACCTAGGTTAGGATTTATTTTACAGGTAATTTTGTACTTATTTTAAGTAGGTAGCTATTAAATAGTTATTAACTATTTAATAGCTATTGTACCTAGTTAAAATAAATACAAAGTTGCCTGTAAAATAAATATAAATCCTAAAATAGCAACAATGTAATTATAAATTATATTGTAGCTATATTAGGGTTTATTTTCTAGGTAAGTATTTAGTTTTAAATAGGATAATTTTATTTAATTTTAGGAATATTATTTTGTTTAATTTAAATTATATTTATGTTAGGGGGTGTTAGGGTTAGGGTTAGAGTTAGGTTTAGTGGTTAATAATTTTATTATAGTAGCGGCGACGGTGCGGGCGGGCAATTAGGGGTTAATAATTGTAGGTAGGTGGCGGCGATGTTAGGGAGAGCAGATTAGGGGTTAATAAAATTTATTATAGTGTTTGCGAGGCGGGAGTGCGGCGGTTTAGGGGTTAATACATTTATTATAGTGGCAGAGAGGTCCGGTCGGCAGATTAGGGGTTAATAATTGTAGTTAGTTAGCGGCGACATTGGGGGGGCAGATTAGGGGTTAATAAATATAATATAGGGGTCGGCGATGTTAAGGGCAGCAGATTTGGAGTTCATAGCTATAATGTAGGTGGCGGCGGTGTCCGGTTGGCAGATTAGGGGTTAAAAAATGTATTAGAGTGGCGGCGATGTGGGGGGACCTCGGTTTAGGGGTACATAGGTAGTTTTTGGGTGTTAGTGTACTTTGTAGCACAGTAGTTAAGAGCTTTATTTTCCGGCGTTAGCCCATAAAGCTCTTAACTACTGACTTTTTTTGGTAGAGGGTCTACCGCTCACTTCTTCCAAGACTCCAAATACCGGCGTTAGGCAAATGCCATTGAAAAGATAGGATACGCAATTGGCGTAAGGGGATCTGCGGTAGCCTGGAGTCGCGGTGAGGAAGTAAACGTTAAACCCTTTCCTGGCTTACTCTAATTCCCAGGGGGCGGCCAAAAGCAGCGTTAGGACCCCTTAACGCTGCTTTTGACGGCTAATGCAGAACTCTAAATCCATGTGTTTGTTTTTAAACAGTTTTATACTGGATTTTTATATCAGTATCTGTGCATCTTATTCTTTATAGTAGTGTCTATTACATGCAGTTATATGAAAATGAGTGTATACTGTCCCTTTAAGTGTGTTGTTTTACAGCAGTTATCTGTTAGCACCATTTAGGGAAAGATATCAGCAGAGTTAGCCTTGAGGAGCTTGTGGTATTGTGCATTTCCAGTTCTAAGAATTAGAAAATCCACGTTTCAAAACTTTTACATGAAAAGGGTTCAAAGGAAAAACAATGAACGTTTATTGAACAATTGTTTTACTACACATAATTAAATATTTTATAAAAAAATCTCAAGGTATTTACTGCCCTTTACTCATTTAAAAAAAAAAAACTAACAACAAAATTCATCAAATATTTCTAAGCTGCTTCTGACATCTGTGCTTCTATTGCATCCAAAAATATACAATAAAGGAAACGTCAATTTAAATGGATCATCTATAAAACATTTATGCAAACGACCCTTTAATGACCAGTAAATACAGTGCACGATTAAAAGACAATGCAATTTCACTCTGAACTTCAAATGAGTGGCAGATTTTTTTTCTGACAAATTTCACAGTTATGCATATTTTCACTCCCCGTGTACCATGTGACAGCCATCAGCCAATCACAAATGCATATAAATATATTCTGTGAATTCTTGCACATGCTCAGTAGGAGCTGGTGACTCAAAAAGTGTAAATATAAAAAGACTGTGCACATTTTGTTAATGGAAATATATTAAAATGACTGCTCTACTACTCATGAAATTTTAATTTTGACTTGAGTGTCCCTTTAAAGAGATATGAAACCCCAGATAATTATTTTGTGATTCGGACAGAACAAACCATTTTTTAAAAAAAGTTTCCAGTTTACTTCTAAGATCAAATTTGGTTTGTTCCGGTGATATTTTGTGTTAAACAGATACCTAGGTAGAATCTGGAGCACTAGATGGCAGGAAATAGTGCTGCCCTCTAGTGATCTTGCAAATGGATAACATTCTGGCATAACTGCTGCCATATAGTGCTCATAAAATGGGATGGCTCCTAAGCTTTACGTCCCTGCCTTTCAACAAAAGAAAGAAGAGAACAAAGAAAAATTTAAAAGTTGTTTAAAATTGCATTGACTGAACCATGAAAGAAACATTTTGGGTTTCATAGCCCTTTAACCCTTTAGCATCTCAGCAAGAGCTATATATGTGTAACCACAACCTAAGAGTGATCATTCTTGTGCATTTGTTTAAAACTAAAATTAGGCTGACCATATTGCCGCTTTAAAAAGGGACACATATGAAAAATACATATGTCAGGGCTGCTTTCAGGGCTGTTTAAAGAAATGGTTTTGTATAAGAACCCTCACATATGTATTTTTCATATGTGTTCCTACTTAAAGCGGCAATATGGTCAGCCTAACTAAAATGCTCCTGATTTGTCTATAGTGCCGCTTGTTTCTCTGATAAACTAAAAAGTCACAAATGACTTCTCCTTATGTCACTCATGTAGTGAGTAATTCAGATCTAACTGTAACTAAGTTGAAAATAATTGAACTTCGTTCGCTTGCAGTTAAATCTCCAGGGTTCCTGGGGACTGTTTTAGGCATTTTAGTTCATAAGTAACAGATATAATTTCTCCCCAGCTGCAACTAAATGAAGAGGCAATTCACTTCAAAGGGTGTCTGGAAAATGCAGAGATAGAAACATTTGTTGGATCAGAGAAACACATATATTGTGCAAACAAAAGGTTAAATAAAGAAATGAAGAAAAATCAACAGATGCCACCCTTTATAATAAAATGTAACCTTTGAAAATCCTATTATTTATATTTCTATCATATAAAAAAATTAATATTATGACCATGAAAAATGAGAAATATATTTAGAAACATTTTAAATTGTGTTTTTGCTATTAAGAAAATATTAAGATCCGGAAAATACTTAAAATTCTTATTATAATTTATTTTTTAAAACAAAGCCATGTTCCTTAGAGGTGCGCACGTGAACAGAGGGATACAAAACACCTATTCTTAACAAAGCAAAACATACTGTATATGGTGCAATATTAATATAGACAACCATGCACAGGTATATAGAACAAATCAGCCCTTGGTATCAAGAACATTTCGTTATCCCTAACTGAATTCCAAGGATGAGCTTGTACAATGTTTATTGACACTTATATTGTGCATGTGCACTAAGTTTTATCGACAACAATATTGTGCTTGTCCACTGTTTTATTGATACCTATATTGTGCTTGTACACTTAGTTTTATTGACACCTATATTGTACTTGTGCACTTAGTTTTATTGACACCTATATTGTACTTGTGCACTTAGTTTTATTGACACCTATATTGTACTTGTGCACTTAGTTTTATTGACACCTATATTGTACTTGTGCACTTAGTTTTATTGACACCTATATTGTACTTGTGCACTTACTTTTATTGACACCTATATTGTACTTGTGCACTTAGTTTTATTGACACCTATATTGTACTTGTGCACTTAGTTTTATTAACACCTATATTGTGCTTGTGCAATAAGTTTTATTGACACCTATATTGTACTTGTGCACTTACTTTTATTGACACCTATATTGTACTTGTGTATTAAGTTTTATTGACATCTATATTGTACTTGTGCACTAAGGTGTATTGACACCTATATTGTACTTGTGCACTAAGTTTTATTGACATCTATATTGTACTTGTGCACTTAATTTTATTGACGCCTATATTGTGCATGTGCACTAAGTTTTATTGACACCTATATAGTACCTGTGCACTGAGTTTTATTGACACCTATATTGTGCTTCTGCACTAAGTTTTATTGACACCTATATTGTACTTGCGCACTTAGTTTTATTGACGCCTATATTGTGCTTGTGCACTAAGTTTTATTGACACCTATATAGTACCTGTGCACTGAGTTTTATTGACACCTATATTGTGCTTGTGCACTAAGTTTTATTGACACCTATATCGTACTTGTGCACTTAGTTTTATTGATGCCTACATTGTTCTTGTGCACTAAATTTTATTGACACCTACATTGTGCTTGTGCACTAAGTTTTATTTAAACCTATATTGTACTTGTTCACTGCAAAAGTAATATGGGTAGACTTGGTGGCTTGGTGGCTTTTGTATCTTATCTACTGTCACATTTTGTGTCACTATGTTAAATAGATGCTGCCATTTTAAACTACTTTCCCATCTATAATCAAATCTGATTCGTTCTCTTGGTATCCTTTGTAGGCTCAGTAGCAGCAATGTACTTCTGGGAGTTAGCTGAACATATATGGTGAGCCAATGACAAGAGGCATAGATATGCATTAACCAATTACCAACTAGCTCTCAGCAATGCATTGCTTTTCCTGAGCCTACTTAGATATGCTTTTTAACAAAGGATACAGGAGAACTAAGCAACATTAGATAACAGAAGTAGATTGGAAAGCTTTTTCAAATTGTATGCTCTTTATGAACCATGAAAGAAAGAAAAAATGGAGTTCCCTTTAATTCCTTTTGGGTTTATAGTTTAGAAAGATATGTGACAATTTAATCTCGAGGGGACTAAGAATTCAGTTAGGTCCCTTGTTTCACCTAAATGATGATACAGCAATAAAAAATTGCCATATTGCTCTCTACATTTAATGCAACTTTTATTTTAGAATATGGAAAGGAAAATTATGAAAAATAAAGGAGTTAAAGGGACACTCAAGGCAAAATTAAACTTGCATGATTCAGATAGAGCATCACATTTTAACCAATTTACTTCCATTAACAAAATATGCACAGTCTTTTTATATTTACACTTTTTGAGTCACCAGCTCCTACTGAGCATGTGCAAGAAATCACAGACTATACGTATATGCATTTGTGATTGGCTGATAGCTGTCACATGGTACAGGGGGAGTGGAAATAGACTTCTTTGAAATTTGTCAGAAAAAATCTGCTACTCATTTGAAGATCAGACTTAGTGCTACCATATTGTCTTGTTATCTTGCTTTTGTTTTTATGCAAATGTACTGTATTTACTGCTCCTTTAATTGATTTAGGAAAAAAAAAAAAGATTTATTCAAAACACACAAAGATTTTGATGTTTTTGATAAGAAACTAAAACAACAATTTGACAAATTGAATTGCACCAATTAAAAAAAAAAAAAAAAACAGAACGAATCCTTTAAAACAGATTTAGCTTATTGGCTCAGTACAGATACCTGTGTGTAATTGATTAGATCACTTAATCATGTGACTTTACGCTGTAATACTACTACCTGATAAAGTGCTATTGCAGGCGCGACAGGTTTTCTTTCACAAGAAATGTTATATTGCACAGTCTTTTGTATGGCTTATGCGTGTTCTTAAAAAAATGTATTCAATAAAAGAGAAACAAAAAAACAAAAACCCAGATCCAATTGTTTTTAAAAAATACAACTGATCAATTATTAACTGATACTGATGTTTCATAAGAAGAAACTGCAAACAAGTACAGAATTATGGACTTTTACTAATTCAGAACCAGCTGGTTGGTTTGGAAACAAATTCCAGAAAAAAAAAAAAAGATGAGAACCAGAAATCAAGGAAAAGAGAAAGTAAATCCATACAACGTCAAGAAGAGTAACAGATCAGCCACAAGTATTGTATCTCTTAGAGATCCATCTGAAAGGGGGACAGTATTTTTGTTCTCAGGTTCAGATCCTGTACTTGAATTAAACACTAAATAGATCATTGATAGAATAATGTATTTATAGCAAGGATTTGCCTGAGAGTAATATAGACAAGTATTTCTTAAGATAATGTTAGTTGTTTATTTTTTATTAAAATGTGTAAAATTTTAATGTACATAAATCAGTGGGCGCCGCCATATTGTAACTTAGGTTTCTTTTACTGCTAAGGCCTATTAGGGACAGATATGAATGGCTTACTAGAGTGTGCAGCCAATGACTCTGTGTAGTACAGCTGTGTCAAGAATTACAGGAAAAGGGAACAAAATAAATAATGAAAGTATATTGTAAAGTTGTTTTATATGTAATTAAACATTTAAATTAATTTCTCAAAGTATTTAATGTCCCTTTAAGGATTTTAATCTGTTTGCCAGAAAATTACATTTGCATGAATTTTGTAAACAAAAAGAAACAAATTAATTACAGAATTGGGAATTACTGAAGAAGATATTCAGAATTTGGAAACATTTGGGAGTTGATTGAAATCATTTGGATATAACTTATTTAATAAAATTCTACAGAAAAATAAAAATTAAAGACTGTGGTGATTTTTGTAGATAAATCAGTTGATACATTTAACTACAGGATTGAAAAAATACATTAGCAATATCTCAGTGCACCAACATTAATACTTTTGAAAAATTGGTTTCTCAAAATGTTATGGCATTTGGAAAATTCTTACAATCAAATAAAAGGGCACTATGATGAATGAAAACAAACTATTATTTCATAATTAAAGGGACAGTCTAGTCAAAACTAAACTCTCATGACTCAGATAGGGAATGCAATTATAAAACAACTTTCCAACTTTATTATCAAATTTGCTTTGTTTTCTTGGTATTCTTAATTGAAAGCTAAACCTAGGTAGGCTAGTATGCTAATTTCTAAGCCCTTGGAGGCTGCCTCTTATCTCAGTGCATTTTGACAGTTTTCTACATTTAGACAGCGCTATTTTATGTGTGTCATATTAGATAACATTGTGCTCACTCCCGTTGAGTTAATTATGAGTCAGCACTGATTGACTTAAAAGCAAGTGTGTCAAAATCACTGAGATAAGGGACAGTCTGCAGAGGCTTAGATACAAGGTAATCACAGAGGTAAAAAGTATATTAATATAACTGAGATAAGGAGCAGTCTGCAGAGGCTTAGATACAAGGTAATCATAAAGGTAAAAAGTATATTAATATAACTGAGATAAGGGGCAGTCAACAGAGGCTTAGATACAAGGTAATCACAGAGGTAAAAAGGATATTAATATAACTGAGATAAGGGGCAGTCTGCAGAGGCTTATATACAGGGTAATCACAGAGGTAAAAAGTATTTTAATATAACTGAGATAAGGAGCAGTCTGCAGAGGCTTAGATACAGGGTAATCACAGAGGTGAAAAGTTTATTAATATAACTGAGATAAGGAGCAGTCTACAGAGGTTTAGATACAAGGTAATAACAGAGGTAAAAAGTATATCAATATAACTGAGATAAGGGGCAGTCTGCAGAGGCTTAGATACAAGGTAATCACAGGGGTAATAAGTATATCAATATAACTGAGATAAGGGGTAGTCTGCAGAGGCTTAGATACAAGGTAATCACAGAGGTAAAACGTATATTAATATAACTGAGATAAGTGGGCAGTCTGCAGAGGCTTAGATACACGGTAATCACAGAGGTAAAAAGTATATTAATATAACTGAGATAAGTGGGCAGTTTGCAGAGGCTTAGATACACGGTAATTACAGAGGTAAAAAGTATATTAATATAACTGAGATAAGGGGCAGTCTGCAGAGGCTTAGATACACGGTAATCACAGAGGTAAAAAGTATATTAATATAACTGAGATAAGGGGCAGTCTGCAGAAGCTTAGATACAAAGTAATCACAGAGATAAAAAGTATATTAATATAACTGTTTTGGTTATACACAACTGGGGAATGGGCAAGAAAGGGATTAACTATATTTTTAAACAGTACAAATTCTGCAGTAGACTGTCCCTTTAAAAAAGGATATTATGTAATGATGTGCAATAAGATTATAGCTGATGAGAGCAATTATGAGGTATTACATGCAAACCCAACATGTCAATATTTAAAAGAAGCAAGAATGCTTTTACAGAATGGTCTAAATTATTCCTTTTTAATACCCAATCGTATATATCAAAATTTTATTGTCTCCCCAAAATGTATAAAGATGCCCAAAAACCTTCAGGATGTCTTCCAGTCTAACTATTTTCTTTTCAAGATTAGATAAGAGTGTGCAGTTTAAAAAAAAAAAACCTTTCCAATACACTTACATTATCAAAATGTAATGAGGTAAAAGTGGATTAACTTTGGAATTTGCCAGAAAATATTCTTCTTTTCATTTCAAATTCAAAGTAAGTGCTATTGTGTTGTCTTTTTATTCTGTATTTGTCAGTTATTCAATTCTGCTGTATTTAGGGGTCCTTTAATGAGAAAATGTATTTGTCAGTAAAAAGGTACAGCTATGGGCACTTGCTCAGCACCAACGTGTGCCAATTTGCTTTTAGGATGGATAGCTCACATATGATATGTGCATATGTAGCTGAAACACAGATGGCTTTTATGAGAAACAAACTCTTGCTCAAATCAGACTGATAAAGTTTTACCATTTTGAATACATATTCCTGCTTTTATTTGTTATTACATTTTCATTCTTCCTCCCTTATCCTTTATTTCAGAGCACAAGTAAAAAGATACTACTTTACAAATTCAAGGCAGCTGGCACCTTTGGTCTTTGGGATGCATTAAACCCACCAGACCTGGCTCCCTGATTAGTAGGATGTTCTAAAGGCACACACAAGTGTAAAAAATAATGTAATGTTGTGTAGTAATGTCCCTTTAAATAATAAGGATTCAGTAGGTTACCATTGGTCTGTCCACCCGATAAACCCATATGTTACTGATACCATCTCTGTAAGGTAAAAAATACTGACCGGTCAGAGGCAGGCACACCCCAGAAGATGCGTCATTCAAATAGATTCATTTGTATAGTTACAATTGTTACTGAATCTATTGGTGTTTAATTAAATATTATCAGTAATCAAGAAAAAAAAACAAAATATGATAGAAATAAAAATGCCACTAGCCAACAAAAACAAAACACATAAACATTAGGTATAGAGTTTGTAAAATGTAATATCTTCTTCATAAATTCACCAGAAATGTATTAGAATAATCTATCCTCTTTTTGAACGGGACATGAAACCCCAAATTTCCATTCATGATTAAGATAGAACATATACTTTTAAACAACATTCCAATTTACTTCTATTATTTAATTTACTTCCCTCTCTTGTTATCCTTTGGTAAAAGGTTTATCTAGGAAAGCTCAGCAGCAGCAAATAATCTTTAAGTAATCCTGGAGAGCTCATTCATTACAATTTGAAGTGTTCTCACAATATTTAGGACATCAGCTACCAAATAAAATATTTGGAATTGTAGAATTTTTAGCAAGTGAGTCAGGGTCAATCTTAAAGGGACAGTCAACACCAGAATGTTTGTTGTTTTAAAAGATAGATAATCCATTTATTACCCATTCCCCAGTTTTGCACAACCAACACAGTTATATAAATACACTTTTTAGCTCTGTGATTAACTTGTATCTAAGCATCTTCTGACAGCCCCCTGATCACATGACATTTTATTTATTATCTATTGACTTTCATATTAGCCAATTAGTGCAGTGTCTGCCACAATCCACGGGCGTGCTCACAATGTTATCTATAGGGTTTACCTGAACTAGCTCCCCCCTGCTGTGAAAAGCAAATACAAAAACATGTGATTAGAGGCGGCCTTCAAGGGCTTAGAAATTATCATATGAGCCTTCCTAGGTCTAACTTTCAACTAATAAAACTAAAAGAACAAAGCAAAATTGGTGATAAAAGTAAATTGGAAAGTTGTTTAAAATTACATGCCCTATTTGAAACATGAAAGGTTTTTTTGGACTTGACTGTCCCTTTAATCTTTCTGATTTTCTCCCATTATGGGAAAAAACAGGAACTTTTTGTTGTTGTTGTTTTTAACAAAGTGATCACAATCTTTCTGCTGAGACTTTTAGCTCACACAATATTCCATCTTTATTTTCCACAATGGCACTCAGAACTACTAATAACAGATGCCAATCACTGAAATGGATTACTGGAGTTAAATGGGTATGTGTGTGTCTTGCAGTTGGATAGCGTGGTGTTTAGAATATGTATTAAACAACCATGTGTATATGGGCATGATAGATATACTGGGCATGTTTATCAATTAGTTTTTATTTAATTTGTAGTATTTTAAATGTAGTATTATCATTATTTTTTAATTCATTAAAAAAACTCATGTTTCATTTTGGTGAGATTTTAATCTAAAATCAAAAAGAACACTGCAGGAAATCATTTTCCATAAGAAGAAAGTGTCAGCAAATTATCTCATCTCCTATAACTGGATTTGAACAGTAACAAGTTTGAAAATATCGGCATAAATTTCCTGTAATTCTATTCTGAAATTGTGAGCTTTTGAGTTCCTGTAAGAAATGGAAGAACAGAACACTGTTATATTCCACACAGCTATTGGCTGCACACTCTAGTGACCTATTTATAACTGTCTCTAATTGGCCACAGCAGAGAAGGTAACCTAAGTTACAACATGGCTGCTCCCATTGTTTTATAGACACTAACGGCTAGATTTAGAGTTTGGCGGCCAAAGGGGTGCGTTAGCTACGCATGCTTTTTTCCCCCCGCACCTTTTAAATACCGCTGGTATTTAGAGTTCACAGAATGGCTGGGTTTTCAGTGCGTTAGGCTCCAAAAAGGGAGCGTAGAGCATAATTTAACGCCACTGCAACTCTAAATTCCAGCAGTGCTTACGGACGCGGCCAGCTTCAAAAACGTGCTCGTGCACGATTCCCCCATAGAAAACAATGGGGCCATTTGAGCTGAAAAAAACCTAACACCTGCAAAAAAACAGCGTTCAGCTCCTAACGCAGCCCTATTGTTTTCTATGGGGAAACACTTCCTAAGTATGCACCCTAACATGAACCCCGAGTCTAAACACCCCTAACCTTACACTTATTAACCCCTAATCTGCCGCCCCCGCTATCGCTGACACCTGCATATTTTTTTAACCCCTAATCTGCCGCTCCGTAAACCGCCGCTACCTACATTATCCTTGTATACCCCTAATCTGCTGCCCCTAACACCGCCGACCTCTATATTATATTTATTAACCCCTAATCTGCCCCCCACAACGTCGCCTCCACCTGCCTACACTTATTAACCCCTAATCTGCCGAGCGGACCGCACCCCTACTATAATAAAGTTATTAACCCCTAATCCACCTCACTCCCGCCTCAATAACCCTATAATAAATAGTATTAACCCCTAATCTGCCCACCCTAACATCGCCGACACCTAACTTCAATTATTAACCCCTAATCTGCCGACCGAATCTCGCCGCTACTATAATAAATGGATTAACCCCTAAAGCTAAGTCTAACCCTAACACTAACACCCCCCTAAGTTAAATATAATTTTTATCTAACTAAATAAATTAACTCTTATTAAATAAATTATTCCTATTTAAAGCTAAATACTTACCTGTAAAATAAACCCTAATATAGCTACAATATAAATAATAATTATATTATAGCTATTTTAGGATTAATATTTATTTTACAGGCAACTTTGTATTTATTTTAACCAGGTACAATAGCTATTAAATAGTTAATAACTATTTAATAGCTAAAATAGTTAAATACCTACAATTATCTACAATTAAACCTAACACTACACTATCAATAAATTAATTAAATAAAATACCTAAAATTATCTACAATTAAACCTAACACTACACTATCAATAAATTAATTAAATAAAATACCTACAAATAAATACAATTAAATAAACTAACTAAAGTACAACAAATAAAAAAGAACTAAGTTACAAAAAATAAAAAAATATTTACAAACATTAGAAAAATATTACAACAATTTTAAACTAATTACCCGATCTGTCCAGAAGAGGGTCCGAAGTCTTGATCCAAGCCCAAGCGGGGGGCTGAAGAGTGACGTCCATCCTCGGGCTGAAGTCTGGATCCAAGCGGTGGCTGAAGAAATCCATCATCGGGCTGAAGTCGGAAGTCCATCATCGGGATGAAGTCTTCTATCAAGCAGCATCTTCAATCTTCTTTCTTCCGGAGCGGAGCGGAGCCATCTTCTTCCCAGCCAATGCGGATCCATCCTCTTCTAACGACGCCTACTCGCCGAATGACGGTTCCTTTAAATGACGTCATCCAAGATGGCGTCCCTCGAATTCCGATTGGCTGATAGGATTCTATCAGCCAATCGGAATTAAGGTAGGAATATTCTGATTGGCTGATGGAATCAGCCAATCAGATTCAAGTTCAATCCGATTGGCTGATCCAATCAGCCAATCAGATTGAGCTTGCATTCTATTGGCTGATCGGAACAGCCAATAGAATGCGAGCTCAATCTGATTGGCTGATCCAATCAGCCAATCGGATTGAACTTGAATCTGATTGGCTGATTCCATCAGCCAATCAGAATATTCCTACCTTAATTCAGATTGGCTGATAGAATCCTATCAGCCAATCAGAATTCAAGGGACGCCATCTTGGATGATGTCATTTAAAGGAACCGTCATTCGGCGAGTAGGCGTCGGTTGAAGAGGATGTTCCGCGTCGGCTTGGAAGAAGATGGCTCCGCTCCGCTCCGGAAGAAAGAAGATTGAAGATGTGGCTTGATAGAAGACTTCATCCCGATGATGGACTTCCGAATTCAGCCCGATGATGGAGTTCTTCAGCCCCCGCTTGGATCAAGACTTCGGACCCTCTTCTGGACCGATCGCTGAACCCGGTGAGGTGAAGACAAGGTAGGGAGATCTTCAGGGGCTTAGTGTTAGGTTTATTTAAGGGGGGTTTGGGTTAGATTAGGGGTATGTGGGTGGTGGGTTGTAATGTTGGGGGGGGGTATTGTATGTGTTTTTTTAACAGGCAAAAGAGCTGAATTCTTTGGGGCATGCCCCGCAAAGGGCCCTTTTCAGGGCTGGTAAGGTAAAAGAGCTTTGAACTTTTTTAATTTAGAATAGGGTAGGGCATTTTTTTATTTTGGGGGGCTTTGTTATTTTATTAGGGGGCTTAGAGTAGGTGTAATTAGTTTAAAATTGTTGTAATATTTTTCTAATGATTGTAAATATTTTTTTATTTTTTGTAACTTAGTTCTTTTTTATTTTTTGTACTTTAGTTAGTTTATTTAATTGTATTTATTTGTAGGTATTTTATTTAATTAATTTATTGATAGTGTAGTGTTAGGTTTAATTGTAACTTAGGTTAGGATTTATTTTACAGGTAATTTTGTAATTATTTTAACTAGGTAACTATTAAATAGTTATTAACTATTTAATAGCTATTGTACATGGTTAAAATAAATACAAAGTTACCTGTAAAATAAATATTAATCCTAAAATAGCTACAATATAATTATAATTTATATTGTTTCTATATTAGGGTTTATTTTACAGGTAAGTATTTAGCTTTAAATAGGAATAATTTATTTAATAAGAGTTAATTTATTTCGTTAGAATACAATTATATTTAACTTAGGGGGGTGTTAGGGTTAGAATTAGCTTTAGGGGTTAAAAAATTTATTAGAGTAGCGGTGAGCTCCGATCGGCAGATTAGGGGTTAATACTTGAAGTTAGGTGTCAGCGATGTTAGGGAGGGCAGATTAGGGGTTAATACTATTTATTATAGGGTTATTGAGGCGGGAGTGAGGCGGATTAGGGGTTAATAACTTTATTATAGTAGCGGTGCGGTCCGCTCGCAAGATTAGGGGTTAATAAATTTTAATAGAGTGGCGGCGATGTGGGGGGACCTCGGTTTAGGGGCACATAGGTAGTTTATGGGTGTTAGTGTACTTTAGAGCACAGTAGTTAAGAGCTTTATAAACCGACGTTAGCCCAGAAAGCTCTTAACTACTGACTTTTTTCTGCGGCTGGAGTTTTGTCGTTAGATTTCTAATGCTCACTTCAGCCACGACTCTAAATACCGGCGTTAGAAAGATCCCATTGAAAAGATAGGATACGCAAATGGCATAGGGGTATCTGCGGTATGGAAAAGTCGCGGCTGGAAAGTGAGCGTTAGACCCTTTAATGACTGGCTCCAAATACCAGAGGGCGGTAAAAACCAGCGTTAGGAGCCTCTAACGCTGGTTTTAACGGCTACCGCCCAACTCTAAATCTAGGCCTAAAACTTTACACTTATTTTGTCAATATTTAAACAGCTAATGATACTTTTACAAAATACATCTACATGTTATTCTCTAATATTTTCTTTGACTGCATCACTTTAAAGGGACATGAAACCCAATTTTTTTCTTTCATAATTTAGAAAGAGCATGTAATTTTAAGCAACTATCCATTTACTTATTTTATCTAATTTTCTTCATTCTCTTGATATCCTATGTTGAAAAGCATATCTAAGTAAGCTCAGTAGCTGCTGATTGAGGCTGCACATGGATACCTCATGTGATTGGCTCACCCGTGTGCTTTGCTATTTCTTCAACAACAAAAATCTGAAGAATGAAGCAAATTAAATAATAGAAGTAAATTGGAAAGTTGTTTAAAATTGTATTCTCTATCTAAATCATGAAATAAACATTTTGGGTTTCATATCCCTTTAAGAAGATGTGGCATTTAATAACAGATGTGGCATGTTGCTATGCTGTTTTAAATTGTGATCAATAAAAGTATTGGTTTTAATGGAAGAAGTGTTGATCTTCCCTGTTCGTCTTCATTCCTATTAAATACATATAGCTATATAAATTTCTGCCCTACCCCCTGCCAAGGGACTATACAAAAGTGCTGAATATTGGTTTAGTGTATCTAGACCAGTGATTATCAACCTTTTTTTTGCAGTGGCACATTTTTTTACATTAAAAAATCCAGCGGCACACCACCATCCCAAAATGTTACAAAATCACACATTGTAGCTGTCATGAGATGCAGGACATATGCAGGACACAGCAGAGCATAGCAATACACATCTAGTCAGGTTGATTGTACTAAACTAACTGCGACACAGACACCGGACCTAAGCCCCGCCCACAAACTAGTGACATCACATCCTGCTCTCATCACATCTTCCCCTTTTTCAAAGGCGAAGCATACATTTGCATATAACAAATAAAAAGGTACACAAACAGAGTATACAACAACATTTTTGTTTTTGAACATTATATAAACAAATAGGTTAGAAAACATGAACAAATAAATTACATCCTGACTTGGACATCGGGGTAGACTACCCTAGTCCACAGTGACCATGGGATTATTCTGCCCATACTTCCGGTCACTGTTCTAGCTAAAGTCAGTCCCTATATCGGGCCGGAAGTTTCACCACTCTTCCGATGTAACCTTGCATGAACTGTCCTCTGATACAGAAGATGGTGAACAAGAGTCCGCTGGAGGCAAAGATATATCCCCGTTGTGGTCTTGCTGAGGGGAAGGCACCTCTCTTAGAACAGGGGATCCCACCGGCGGTGGTACTGAGGAATCCAGTTCCAGACTCTCAGGTACAGGCTAAAGATGTCTTCGGTTACGGCGTGTAACCGTCCCTCCCTCTGTAAGGACTGTATAAGACCTTGGTTCTGGAGAGCGGCCAACTACCGTAGCAGGCGTCTTCCATTTCTTCTCATCATCCAGTTTAATTCTGACACTTTGGCCCGCTTTCAGTTCCTGTAAGGGCCTGACAGAATGTCTCCTGTCGTAGAAGAAACGATAACCCTTTTTGGCCTTTTCATCCCTCCTAAGGACTTCGTCCCGAGGAACAGGGCCAGGCGGCTTGAAGACACCCACTGAGGGTAAAGTGGTGCGAATCTGGCGTCCTAGCATCAGCTGTGCCCACGTGGTCACTCAGGAGAGAACTCATTTCCCTTTGAAAGATTTCAGGAGCGGAGGATATCCCAAAGGGGAGTCTGCAGAAGCAGAACCGACCTACCGGTGTGATAAAGGTAGTCAGTTTGCGGCACTTTGGATCCAGGGGGATCTGCCAAAAGCCGCTAGAAGCGTCTAATGTGGAAAAGAACTTCGCCCCAGCCAACTTCGGAGCTATATCTTCTAATGTCGGCAGCACAAATCTCTCTCTCTTCACTGCCTCATTCAACCTTTTCAGGTCCACACAGATGCGCACCTTTCCGTTTTTCTTTGCAACTGGAACAATGGGGGCACACCAATCAGTCGCTTCAACAACCTCTTCAATAACCCCCATAGACTTCATGCGCATAAGCTCTTTCTCCACTTGAGGCATGAGCGGGAACGGAATTCTACGAGGAGTAGAAATACTGTATGGGACTGCGTCACTTTTAAGTGCTATATGGACTGGTTTGCAATTCAGTAGGCCCAACTCGCCAAACATATCTTCGGAAATCTCATTCACTTTGGCCACGAGGCCCAAGTCACAGGCTGCTTTTCTGTTCAATAAATTGTTAACACACTGACCTCGAATCACATGCACCCACATGGTGAACTTTCTTTGCTTGTACTCACAGCTGGCAAGAAATTTCCCCGCACAATCAATGCGGCCACCAGGACTATGGACATTTGTAGTAACCTTCGCCAGCTGGGGCTGTCGAGGCAGTTTCATAAATTCAGCAAAAGACATTACAGTGATATCTGCTCCTGTGTCAATCTTAAAATCAACTTTGTCTCCCATTACAGTAAAAGTAACTTTCCAATCTTCCTCTGAGCTTGGCCGTTCCACAACGGACCCCACAAAAGACACTTCCTGACCCACCTGGTCACCGTCCACCTGCATCTCCTTAATGTATTCAGTTCTACACACCACTTCAAAATGGCCCATTCTGTTACATTTTATCCCTGTCCGGGCATATAACACTCTGATCATGGGCACGGTAGCACCGCGTGCATCGGGCATGTTGCGCCCATCCATTTCTAGGCCTTTCCAGTACTTTAGATCTACCGCTCACACTGTGCCTTTCACTAGCATTTTTCCTAGACTGTTGCACTTCATCCACAATACTCTCAGACCTCAGATCAGCACTTTGCTTTTTCACCAGTTCACTCTGGCGGGCCATCCTAATAGCCCCATCTAATGTTAAATCAGGCTCTAACTGCAGCTTCAGTGAGACTTCAGCATCTGCAATCCCAATAACTATTCTGTCTCTGATTTGCTCTTCTTTAGCAACACCAAACTCACAGAATTCAGCTAGTTCATACAGGCTGCGCACAAATGACTCCACAGATTCTCCCACACGCTGATTACGTTTGTGAAAACAAGCTCTCTCATGAATCACATTTCTTTTGGGCACAAAGTGGGCACTGAGTTTATCCATAACTATATCAAAGTTAAATTCTTCCCCTTCTTGGAAAGTAAAAGCATTGAACACTGGCTCCACATCTTTCCCCATAGAGTATAAAAGAGAATCAACTTGTACTTCACCACTCTCCTTGTTCAGTTTGGATGCAATCCTGAAGCGCTGAAACCGCTGACGCCATGTGGGACAAGCTGCAGGCTGAGAGAAGTCAAAAGGCTCAGGTGGGGTAAACTTTGACATTGCAATCGATCAGGAACAGAAGCGCAGTCCAGAATTTCTGATACCATGTCATGAGATGCAGGACATATGCAGGACACAGCAATGATGGTACAACTCTATTTTATTACAGAGCATAGCAATACACATCTGGTCAGGTTGATTGTACTAAACTAACTGCGACACAGACACCGGACCTAAGCCCCGCCCACAAACTAGTGACATCACATCCTGCTCTCATCACAGTAGCCTAATACAGCATATATATATATATACACACACACACACTATACTGTGCTGTCATGCCATGCCTCCTACAAACTATACATGACATATTGGCATTCATTCACAAACAATCTTAATGATTGTCAGAATAAAAAACAAGCAAACTTTAAAAAATATGTCACACTGTTGTAAGTCTGCCGCGGCACACCTGAGGATCTCTCACGGCACACTAGTGTGCCACGGCACACTGGTTGAAAAGCACTGATCTAGACCATATATTGATATATACTTCTAAAATGGCATCTGTGTTCATTTCAGAGTGCATTCCATAAGCACAAGATAATATAATTATTCCTAATCATCTTGGAATACTGGCAAACGTAGAAAAGGCTAATATTGCACTTTATAAACACACTTTGCATGTTGAATTTGATGTGTTCATTTCATACCCAAAATAAAGTGCAAAAAACGGTGATCATGGGGAACGTGACTGCTGAAGCCGTTACTGTCCATGCGCCATATGGGTTTATGGGTAATTTCCAGCAATATGCTTGGATCTGACCTGAACTTTTCCTAATACAGAGATGGTGTTATTGCTTGGATTGTGATTGCTCAGAACTTGAAAAACATGAATCAATATCTAAAAAAAAAATTTAAACAAGATCAGAGAATTTGGATTTGACTTCTAAATCAGTAACAAAAAAATCAACAGCGATAAGTAAATCTTTACCTTTACAAGAAAGTTCTCCAAGGCTATCTATGTATCTCATTAGGTGCTCTGTGCTAGCCAATGTCACTGGTCTCCAATAGAAAGTCTTTTTTATTTTTTATTTTGATAAGACAGACAATATAGCCAATCAGACGCTGTTCCGATCACTCATAGGCTAAACAGAGAGCGCACACATGACCCTGCACAGAGGCGATTCATTAGCGCTTTACAGGGCAGAAGGCGAAATCGCTGTTTAGTAAATGGGGCTGATGAAGCAGTGTTTTATTTTATTACTGTCCATCTCTTCAACACTTAAAAACGTTTGCTAATCAGGTCGAGTAGCACCAGATAAAATAAACAATAGCTTAAACGATTTTTAGATCCCCTGAAGGTAGGAATAAAATTGTCACTTAAAACAAAAATATGTTTGTCCCTTTCTGTTAAATATATATTTTCAGCATGAAATAATTGTAAGATAACATTTTTCTAAAAATAAAGTGCAGTATCATTTATATAATTACATCAAATTAAACTTTATTTCATTTAGAAGAAATGTGATTTCTGTGCATTAATTGCCAATCATAGATGTGAAAATGTCACTATCTGTAGCCTATGATAGATCTTACATTTAATTATCCATTAAGGTTTAATGAAATCCCTTAGATTGTTTAAAAAAAAGAGCTTCCTTTTTGCTATATGACCTTACACTCTAAAGATGGGAAAATAGGAAGTATCTTAATCCGTCAGAGGAATAGAATTCTCCTGAGATTTATGAAAGAAAATTCACTGCTGACAAGTGAAGTAAAATACAACATGATGTGTGCATTAGTAACAAGAGCAAGTCATATCTATGGGATTCTTGTAGATAAATCAGTTGATACATTTTTATAAAAAAAAAAGATAATTAACCCTATAGTTATCTAGTGCTGGTAGTGCAAAGTGTAGTGTGTAATTTTGTGCAATTCAGATGAACATCTAACTTATTCCTTTTTTTAAATGAGCTAATTGATGTTCCAAGCAAATAAATCCCATGATGTTCATTAGGGGTGCAAACCGATATACGGCGTAGGTTTCAGGGCAAGCGTGGAAACCTGCGCCGCCCGTAGTTTCAGCTCGCAACCCCCTAATATGATCCCCCTACACCGCCGCCACCTATTTAAACTATATTACCCCCTAATATGATCCCTCTACACCGCCGCCACCAATTTAAACTATATTACCCCCTAATATGATCCCTCTACACCGCCGCCACCTATTTAAACTATATTAGCCCCTAATATGATCCCCCTACACCGCCGCCACCTATTTGAACTATATTAACCCCTAATGTGAGCCCCCTACACCGCCGCCACCTATTTAAACTATATTACCCCCTAATATGATCCCCCTACACCGCCCCCACCTATTTAAACTATATTAACCCCTAATGTGAGACACCTATATTATATGTACTACCCAATAATCTGACCCCCTTACACCGCCGCCACCAATATTAAAATTATTAACCCCTAATCTAATCCCTCTATACCGCCGCCACCTATATTAAATTTATCAAACCCTAAAATACAAAAATTTCCCTACCACTAAACCTAAGTCTAACCCTACAAATAGCCCTGAAAAGGGCCTTTTGCGTGGCATTGCCCCAAAGTAGCCAGCTCTATTACCAGCCCATAAAAGGGCCTTTTGCGTGGCATTGCCCCAAAGTAACCAGCTCTATTACCAGCCCTTAAAAGGGCCTTTTGCGGGGCATTGTCCCAAAGTAATCAGCTCTTTTACCTGTAATCTAATCCCCCTACACCGCCGCTACCTATATTAAATATATTAACCCCTAATCTAATCCCCCTTATACCGCCGCCACCTATATTAAATATATTAACCCCTAATCTGACCCCCTTACACCGCCGCCACCTATATTAACTATATTAACCCTAATTATATTAGGGTTAATATAGTTAATATAGTTATTATATTATATATAATATTAATATAGTTAATAATTAATATAGTTATTATATTATATATATTATTAATATACGCCTAGATTTAGAGTTCTGCGTTAGCCGTCCAAACCAGCGTTAGGGGGTCCTAACGCTGGTTTTTACCTCCCTCTGGTATTTAGAGTCAGTCATGAAAGGGTCTAACGCTCACTTTCCAGCCGCGACTTTTCCATACCGCAGATCCCCCTACGCCAATTGCGTATCCTATCTTTTCAATGGGATCTTTCTAATGCTGGTATTTAGAGTCTTGGCTGAAGTGAGCGTTAGAAATCTAACAACAAGACTCCAGCCGCAGAAAAAAGCCAGGAGTTAAGAGCTTTCTGGGCTAACGCCGGTTCATAAAGCTCTTAACTACTGTGCTCTAAAGTACACTAACACCCATAAACTACCTATGTACCCCTAAACCAAGGCCCCCACATCGCTGCCACTCTATTACATTTTTTTAACCGATAATCTGCCGACCGCACACCGCCGCCACCTACATTATCCCTATGTACCCCTAATCTGCTGCCCCTAACATCGCCGACCCCTACATAATATTTATTAACCCCTAATCTGCCCCCCCCAACGTCGCCGCTACCTACCTACAATTATTAACCCCTAATCTGCCGACCGAACATCACCGCTACTATAATAAAGTTATTAACCCCTAATCCGCCTCACTCCCGCCTTAAAAACCCTATAATAAATAGTATTAACCCCTAATCTGCCCTCCCTAACATCGCCGACACCTAACTTCAAGTATTAACCCCTAATCTGCCGACCGGACCTCGCCGCTACTCTAATAAATGTATTAACCCCTAAAGCTAAATCAAACTCTAACCCTAACACCCCCCCTAAGTTAAATATAATTTAAATCTAACGAAATAAAATAAATCTTATTAAATAAATTATTCCTATTTAAAGCTAAATACTTACCTGTAAAATAAACCCTAATATAGCTGCAATATAAATAATAATTATATTGTAGCTATTTTAGGATTAATATTTATTTTACAGGCAACTTTGTATTTATTTTAACCAGGTACAATAGCTATTAAATAGTTAATAACTATTTAATAGCTACCTAGATAAAATAATTACAAAATGACCTGTAAAATAAATCCTAACCTAAGTTACAATTAAACCTAACACTACACTATCAATAAATTAATTAAATAAACTATCTACAATTATATCAACTAAACTAAATTACAAAAAAACAAACACTAAATTACAAAAACAAACACTAAATTACAAAAATAAAAAAAGATTACAAGAATTTTAAACTGATTATACCTACTCTAAGCCCCCTAAAAAAATAACAAAGCCCCCCAAAATAAAAAATGCCCTACCCTATTCTAAAATAAAAATTGTAAAGCTCTTTTACCTTACCAGCCCTTAAAAGGGCCTTTTGCGGGGCATGCCCCAAAGAATTCTGCTCTTTTGCCTGTAAAAAAAAACATACAATACCCCCCCCAACATTACAACCCACCACCCACATACCCCTAATCTAACCCAAAACCCCCTTAAATAAACCTAACACTAAGCCCCTGAAGATCTTCCTACCTGGACAGGTAAGGAGCACTTGGGGGTTAGACTAAGGTTTTTTTAAGGGGGGATTGGGTGGGTTAGCGTAGGGGTATGTGGATGGTGGGTTGTAATGGGGGGGGTTGTTCTTTTTTTTTACAGGTAAAAGAGCTGATTACTTTGGGGCAATGCCCCACAAAAGGCCCTTTTAAGGGCTGGTAATAGAGCTGATAACTTTTTGTAATTTAGATTAGGGTAGGGGAATTTTTTTATTTTGGGGGGCTTTGTTATTTTATTAGGGGGCTTAGATTAGGTGTAATTATTTTAAAATTCTTGTAATCTTTTTTTAATTTTTTGTAATTTAGTTTAGTGTATTTAATTGTATTTTATTTTAGATATTTGTAGTTTATTTAATTAATTTATTGATAGTGTAGGCGTATTTGTAACTTAGGTTAGGATTTATTTTACAGGTAATTTGGTAATTATTTTAACTAGGTAGCTATTAAATAGTTATTAACTATTTAATAGCTATTGTACCTAGTTAAAATAAATACCAAGTTACCTGTAAAATAAATATAAACCCTAAAATAGCTACAATGTAATTATTACTTATATTGTAGCTATTTTAGGGTTTATTTTATAGGTAAGTATTTAGTTTTAAATAGGAATAATTTAGTTAATATTATTAATATTATTTAGATTTATTTTAATAATAATTAAGTTAGGGGTGTTAGAGTTAGATAGGGTTAATATAGTTAATATATATACTATAATAACTATATTAACTATAATATAATTAGGGTTAATATAGTTAATATAGGTGGCGGCGATGTAGGGGGGTCAGATTAAGGGTTAATATATTTAGACGAAGCAACCAATAGTGTTGCGAAACGCTGGATGCAGCTTAACACCGCTGTCCTGAAACTTCAGAGACTATTTCTACACGGCCCAAGAGCACAGAGATATCGTGTGGAAACCAGCAAAAAGGAATAATCAGGGAGGAATCAGCTATAACCTGGGTCCTATTGATACCTCATACGAATTGAGGTTGAATCACGTGAGTGGTTTTATTTCACCTTATTATTTGAGCATCTGTACCTACAGGCTTCACTAGGGGTGCCTTTCTTGTGCGCTTCTTCACATCTTCTTTTCCAGAAATCCACGAGAATCCGCTTGTTCAAGAGGATACTCCTAACCTCCAGACGAAGCAGCAAAGATTTACTGGCACAAGGGAACTGTTTTTATATATAAGTCCACAACTGACTATATAATCAACAGCCAACTTATATTCACTTACAGGCTAGTTGGACTATGCATGTGTCTTAGTGATACTATTGTATATATATACATATATATATATACACATTTTCCTATGTGAGTAATTCATTACTGTGTTTGAGTAATCATTATTGTGTATTGTTCAGTGCACGCACAGAGATTTACACATTGTCATTACTGTATCTGATTAATCTCATACATTATATCTTCACAAATTTGTAACATTTTAGTATATTTCCTGATATCCTGGCACATTGTTGAAAGTTCAGCTATAATATTCCTAAGCGCAGACAACCCCCCCTTTTTTGTATGTATATATATATATATATATATATACACACACACACAGTGTGTGTGTATGTGTGTGTATATATATATATATATTTGTGTGTGTGTATATGTGTGTGTGTGTATATGTATATGTATATATATATATATATATATATATATATATATATATATAATTTGTGTGTATATACATACTGTATATACTGTGTGTGTGCTGGTAAATATCATTAATAATATCTGTACAAGTAATGTCACATAAAAGCTTATTTGATCATTAGTAGGGTCATTGGTAGAGCTACACATGCAAACACTGTCTACTGGCTGTGTCATATGTGGGAGACATTCCTGAGATATGACAAATGTAACCCCTGCACTGCCATAAATCTGGTAAATGTAACTGCTGCGGCACTGCCAGACATCTTATAAATGTAACCCCTATACTCCTTGAGATATGACACATGTAACCACTGCACTTCCAGAAATATAAACAAATCTAACTCCTGCACAGCCAGAGATCTGATAAATGTAACCCCTGGGCTACCACAGAAGGTCTGCTCTTATTTTGACTCTCATACATGCTTTTTAAATGCGTGCCCCCTCGTGAAAAAAAAATGCCCCCCCATTTCATTAGTTCTGGAACCAACCCTGTTAGGGGTTAATATATTTAATATAGGTGGCGGCGGTGTAGGGGGGTTAGATTACAGGTAAAAGAGCAGATTACTTTGTGACAATGCCCCGCAAAAGGCCCTTTTAAGGGCTGGTAAAAGAGCTGATTACTTTGGGACAATGCCCCGCAAAAGGCCCTTTTAAGGGCTGGTAATAGAGTTGGTTACTCTGTGGCAATGCCACGCAAAAAGCCCTTTTCAGGGCTATTTGTAATTTAGTTTAGGGTAGGGACATTTTAGTATTTTAGGGGGTAATACATTTATTATAGGTGGCGGCGGTGTAGGGGGATTAGATTAGGGGTTAATCATTTTAATATAGGTGGCGGCGGTGTAGGGGGATTAGATTAGGGGTTGATACATTTAATATAGGTGGCGGCGGTGTAGGGGGATTAGATTAGGGGTTAATCATTTTAATATAGGTGGCGGCGGTGTAGGGGGATTAGATTAGGGGGTAATAATTTTAATATAGATGGCGGCGGTGTAGGGGGATTACATTAGGGGTTAATAATTTTAATGTAGGTGGCGGCGGTGTAGGGGGATCACATTAGGGGGTTAGACACTTAATGTAGGTGGCGGCGGGGTCCGGGAGCGGCGGTTTAGGGGTTAAACACTTTATTAGGGATTGCGGCGGGGGATCGCGATTGACAGGTAGATAAACATTGCGCATGCGTTAGGTGTTAGGTTTTATTTTGCAGCCAGTTTAGGGAGTTACGGGGCTCCAATACTCAGCGTAAGGCTTACTATGCCTGCATTTTGTGGCGAGGTGAAAATGGAGTAAGATTTCTCCATTTTCGCCACGTAAGTCCTTACGCTGTATATTGGATACCAAACTGTCTATGGGCCAAAAAACTATGGCCAAAGGCAGAAATATACGAGCATAACTTCTAGGTTACACCGTATATAGGATACTAAACCAGCGCAAAATTTGGTGTCGCCGGCTTTTGCGGGCGACGCTGCATACCGGATCGGGCCCAAGATCTGTCCATTGTAATATATTAATTCATTTTGCCATTTGTTTTTAACTACAGATATTTTGCTAGAATATAAAATGTTGCTAATTAATTTATAAGTTACAGACATGAGTTGTGACAACACAGGAATAATGCAGAGATGGTGCACTCCTCATTAAGCTAAAGATGGACAAGAGGCTGATCGCAGATAACAAGCAGATTTTAATAGTAATTTTCTGTATAAAATCATCAGATAAGTTTTTTTTCTAAAGAATTGGAATCAACCCCTTTGCATTTAACATCCAGACACAGCCACTTAGTCAATGAGAGATTAAACCCCAATAGGAACAGTTATCAAAGTCCAGACAGAAAGGGTTCCCAGCCTGGAATCTGCCTAAAAGGCATTGCGGAGAGCCATTGATTGTACAGCAATGCCCCATGCTCTCCTGCAAGCAGTTGTTGTGGGAGCAGAGCTTGTCAATCATCTTGGTCAGATCCTACCAGTATTATTTAACTTCACGTTAAGACCGCTGCTAACTGATTAGCATTTCAGGCTCACTTTTGCAAGCCTGAGGGTGTTAAGCTGTGTCTGCAGCTTTATAAATATAGTCCATAGAGGTTTATAACAATCTTGCTCTTGTTGTCAGCAGATAGCGATTTCTGAAAGTCATCCGGTATTGTCAGTATGTTCTTTAAGTCATGACAAAATACAAATTCCATTAATATCCTTGAAGTTCGGTATTTGTTACCTCCTGAAAACCACACAAAATCATTATCTGCGTCGTTAATCTTGTGATTTTGTAATTGAAAAGAAATGCTGATTTGGGGGTTTAATGATTGTATTACAAGCTGACGGGCCTGTATGTTCTTTGCATAAATGTTTTGTAGACGATGCATTTATACAGCTCATCTGGGAGTATTTTTGTAACAATGTTTAGTTTTGCTTATTTTTTGATAACATTGTGCTGATTATCAGACTCCTAACCAAGCCCCACAGTGTCAGATGCATACACGCGTTTACATACTCCTGCTGGCTCCTGTTTATATAATCTGTCTTTTCATATGTAGGGAAGGGAGGAGGGGGAGGGTCTGCTCTTCTTGTTTTCACAGCCCCTTTCACTTGGTATCCCAGACTAACCTCATCAACAGTGCTAAACTGGGAGCTTCTAAGTAAATTTTTAAAAGGTTTTATACTGGATTTGTATATCAGTAACTGGGCATATTCTGTATAGTAGTGTCTATTACATGCAGTTATATGACAATTAGTGTATACTGTATATTTATATCAGTATCTGTACATATTATGTATAGTAGTGTCTATTACATGCAGTTATATAACAATTAGTGTATACTGTATATTTATATCAGTATCTGTACATATTCTGTATAGTAGTGTCTGTTACATGCAGTTATATGACAATTAGTGTATACTGTATATTTATATCAGTATCTGTACATATTCTGTATAGTAGTGTCTATTACATGCAGTTATATGACAATTAGTGTATACTGTATATTTATATCAGTATCTGTACATATTCTGTATAGTAGTGTCTATTACATGCAGTTCTATAACAGTTAGTGTATACTGTATATTTATATCAGCATCTGTACATATTCTGTATAGTAGTGTCTATTACATGCAGTTATATGTAATTAGTGTATACTGTATATTTATATCAGTATCTGTACATATTATGTATAGTAGTGTCTATTACATGCAGTTATATGACAATTAGTGTATACTGTATATTTATATCAGTATCTGTACATATTATGTATAGTAGTGTCTATTACATGCAGTTATATGACAATTAGTGTATACGGTATATTTATATCAGTATCTGTACATATTATGTATAGTAGTGTCTATTACATGCAGTTATATGACAATTAGTGTATACTGTATATTTATATCAGTATCTGTACATATTCTGTATAGTAGTGTCTATTACATGCAGTTTTATGACAATTAGTGTATACTGCATATTTATATCGGTATCTGTACATATTCTGTACAGTAGTGTTTGTTACATGCAGTTATATGACAATTAGTATATACTGTATATTTATATCAATATCTGTACATATTCTGTATAGTAGTGTCTGTTACATGCAGTTATATGACAATTAGTGTATACTATATATTTATATCAGTATCTGTAAATATTCTGTATAGTTGTGTCTATTACATTCAGTTATATGACAATTAGTATAAACTGTATATTTATATCAGTGTCTGTACATATTCTGTATAGTAGTGTCTATTACATGCAGTTATATGTCAAGTAGTGTATACTGTATATTTATATCAGTATCTGTACATATTCCTCTGTATAGTAGTGTCTATTACATACAGTTATATGACAATTAGTATATACTGTATATTTATATCAGTATCTGTACATATTATGTATAGTAGTGTCTATTACATACAGATATATGTAATTAGTGTATACTGTATATTTATATCAGTATCTGTACATATTCTGTATAGTAGTGTCTATTGCATGCAGTTATATGACAATTAGTGTATACTGTATATTTATATCAGTATCTGTACATATTCTGTATAGTAGTGTCTATTACATGCAGTTATATGACAATTAGTGTATACTGCATATTTATATCAGTATCTGTGCATCTTATTCTTTATAGTAGTGTCTAATACATGCAGTTATATGACAATTAGTGTATACTGTATATTTATATCAGTATCTGTACATATTCCTCTGTATAGTAGTGTCTATTACATACAGTTATATGACAATTAGTATATACTGTATATTTATATCAGTATCTGTACATATTATGTATAATAGTGTCTATTACATGCAGTTATATGACAATTAGTGTATATTGTATATTTATATCAGTATCTCTACATATTCTGTATAGTAGTGTCTATTGCATGCAGTTATATGACAATTAGTGTATACTGTATATTTATATCAGTATCTGTACATATTCTGTATAGTAGTGTCTATTACATGCAGTTATATGACAATTAGTGTATACTGCATATTTATATCAGTATCTGTGCATCTTATTCTTTATAGTAGTGTCTAATACATGCAGTTATATGACAATTAGTGTATACTGTATATTTATATCAGTATCTGTGCATCTTATTCTTTATAGTATGTCTATTACATGCAGTTATATGACAATTAGTGTATAATGTATATTTATATCAGTATCTGTACATATTCTGTATAGTAGTGTCTATTACATACAGGTATATGCCAATTAGTGTATACTGTATATTTATATCAGTATCTGTACATATTCTGTATAGTAGTGTATGTTACATGGAGTTATATGCCAATTAGTGTATACTGTATATTTATATCAGTATCTGTACAAATTCTGTATAGTAGAGTAGTGTCTATTACATGCAGTTATATGACAATTAGTGTATACTGTATATTTATATCAGTATCTGTACATATTCTGTATAGTCGTGACTGTTACATGCAGTTATATGACAATTAGTGTATACTGTATATTTATATCAGTATCTGTACATATTCTATATAGTAGTGTCTATTACATGCAGTTATGTGACAATTACTGTATACTGTATATTTATATCAGTATCTGTACATATTCTGTATAGTAGTGTCTACTACATGCAGTTATATGACAATTAGTGTATACTATATATTTATATCAGTATTTGTACATATTCTGTATAGTAGTGTCTATTACATGCAGTTATATGACAATTAGTGTATACAGTATATTTATATCAGTATCTGTACAAATTCTGTATAGTAGTGTCTATTACATACAGTTATATGACAATTAGTAGTATATACTGTACAGTATATTTATATCAGTATCTGTACATATTCTGTATAGTAGTGTCTATTACATTCAGTTATATGACAATTAGTGTATACTGTATATTTATATCAGTATCTGTACATATTCTGTATAGTAGTGTCTATTACATGCAGCTATATGACAATTAGTGTATACTGTATATTTAGATCAGTATCTGTACATATTCTGTATAGTAGTGTCTATTACATGCAGTTATATGACAATTAGTTTATACTGTATATTTATATCAGTATCTGTACATATTTTGTATAGTAGTGTCTATTACATGCAGTTATATGACAATTAGTGTATACTGTATATTTATATCAGTATCTGTACATATTCTGTATAGTAGTGTCTATTACATGCAGTTATATGACAAGTAGTATATAATGTATATTTATATCAGTATCTGTACATATTCTGTATAATAGTGTCTATTACATGCAGTTATATGACAATTAGTATATACTGTATATTTATATCAGTATATGTACATATTCTGTATAGTAGTGTCTATTACATGCAGTTATATGACAATTAGTGTATACTGTATATTTATATCAGTATCAGTACATATTCTGTATAGTAGTGTCTATTACATGCAGTTATATGACAATTACTGTATACTGTATATTTATATCAGTATCTAAACATAATTTGTATATTAGTGTCTATTACATGCAGTTATAAAACAATTTGTATATACTGTATATTTATTTCAGTATCTGTACATATTCTGTATAGTAGTGTCTATTACATGCAGTTATATGACGATTAGTGTATACTGTATATTTATATCAGTATCCGTACATATTCTGTATAGTAGTGTCTATTACATGCAGTTATATGACAATTAGTGTATACTGTATATTTATATCAATATCTGTACATATTCTGTATAGTAGTGTCTATTACATGCAGTTATATGACATTTAGTGTATACTGTATATTAATATCAGTATCTGTACATATTCTGTATAGTAACGTATATTACATGCAGTTATATGACAATTAGTGTATACTGTATATTTATATCAGTATCTAAACATAATCTGTATATTAGTGTCTATTACATGCAGTTATATAACAATTTGTATATACTGTGTATTTATTTCAGTATCTGTACATATTCTGTATAGTAGTGTCTATTACATGCAGTTAGATGTAATTAGTGTATACTGTATATTTATATCAGTATCTGTACATATGCTGTATAGTGGTGTCTATTACATGCAGTTATATGACAAATAGTGTATACTGTATATTTATATCAGTATCTGTACATATTCTGTATAGTAGTGTCTATTACATGCAGTTATATGACAATTATTATATACTGTATATTTATCAGTACACATTCTGTATAGTAGTGTCTATTACATGCAGTTATATGACAATTAGTATATACTGTATATTTATATCACTATCTGTACATATTCTGTATAGTAGTGTCTATTACACTCAGTTATATGACAATTAGTGTATACTCTATATTTATATCAGTATCTGTACACATTCTGTATAGTAGTGTCTGTTACATGCAGTTATATGACAATTAGTGTATACTGTATATTTATATCAGTGTCTGTACATATTCTGATAGTATTGTTTAATACATGCAGTTATATGACAATTAGTATATACTGTATATTTATATCAGTATCTGTATATATTTTGTATAGTAGTGTCTATTACATGCAGCTATATAACAATTAGTATATACTGTATATTTATATCAGTATCTGTACATATTCTGTATAGTAGTGTCTACTACATGCAGTTATATGACAATTAGTGTATACTGTATATTTATATCAGTATCTGTACATATTCTGTATAGTAGTGTCTATTACATGCAGTTATATGACAATTAGTGTATAATGTATATTTATATCAGTATCTATACATATTCTGTATAGTAGTGTCTGTTACATGCAGTTATATGACAATTAGTGTATACTGTATATTTATATCAGTATCTGTACATATTCTGTATAGTAGTGTCTATTACATGCAGTTATATGTAATTAGTGTATACTGTATATTTATATCAGTATCTGTACATATGCTGTATAGTAGTGTCTGTTACATGCAGTTATATGACAATTAGTGTATACTGTATATTTATATCAGTATCTGTACATATTCTGTATAGTAGTGTCTATTACATGCAGTTATATGACAATTAGTGTATAATGTATATTTATATCAGTATCTATACATATTCTGTATAGTAGTGTCTGTTACATGCAGTTATTTGACAATTAGTGTATACTGTATATTTATATCAGTATCTGTACATATGCTGTATAGTAGTGTCTATTACATGCAGTTATATGAGAAATAGTGTATACTGTATATTTATATCAGTATCTGTACATATTCTGTATAGTAGTGTCTATTACATGCAGTTATATGACAATTATTATATACTGTATAGTTATATCAGTACATATTCTGTATAGTAGTGTCTATTACATGCAGTTATATGACAATTATTATATACTGTATAGTTATATCTGTACATATTCTGTAAAGTAGTGTCTATTACATGCAGTTATATGACAATTAGTATATACTGTATATTTATATCAGTATCTGTATATATTCTGTATAGTAGTATATATTACATGCAGTTATATGACAATTAGTGTACACTGTATATTTATATCAGTATCTGTATATATTTTGTATAGTAGTGTCTATTACATGCAGTTATATAACAATTAGTATATACTGTATATTTATATCAGTATCTGTACATATTCTGTATAGTAGTGCCTATTACATGCAGTTATATGACAATTAGTGTATACTGTATATTTATATCAGTATCTGCATATTCTGTATAGTAGTGTCTATTACATGCAGTTATTTGACAATTAGTGTATACTGTATATTTATATCAGTATCTGTACATATTCTGTATAGTAGTGTCTATTACATGCAGTTATATGACAAATAGTATATACTGTATATTTATATCAGTATCTGTACATATTCTGTATAGTAGTGTCTATTACATACAGTTATATGACAATTAGTGTATACTGTATATTTATATCAGTATCTGTACATATTCTGTATAGTAGTGTCTATTACATGCAGTTATATGACAATTAGTGTATACTGTATATTTATATCAGTATCTGTACATATTCTGTATAGTAGTGTCTATTACATGCAGTTATATGACATTTAGTGTATACTGTATATTTATATCAGTATCTGTACATATACTGTATAGTAGTGTCTATTACATGCAGTTATATGACAATTAGTGTATACTGTATATTTATATCAGTATCTGTACATATTCTGTATAGTAGTGACTATTACATGCAGTTATTTGACAATTAGTGTATACTGTATATTTATATCAGTATCTGTACATATTCTGTATAGTAGTGTCTATTACATGCAGTTATATGACAATTAGTGTATACTGTATATTTATATCAGTATCTGTACATATTCTGTATAGTAGTGCCTATTACATGCAGTTATATGACATTTAGTGTATACTGTATATTTATATCAGTATCTGTACATATTCTGTATAGTAGTGTCAATCACATGCAGTTATATGACAATTAGTATATACTGTATATTTATATCAGTATCTGTACATATTCTGTATAGTAGTATCTATTACATGCAGTTATATGACAATTAGTGTATACTGTATATTTATATCAGTATCTGTACATATTCTGTATAGTAGTGTCTATTACATGCAGATATATGACAATTAGTATATACTATATATTTATATCCGTATCTGTACATATTCTGTATAGTAGTGTCTATTACATACAGTTATATGACAATTAGTGTATACTGTATATTTATATCAGTATCTGTACAGATTCTGTATAGTAGTGTCTATTACATGCAGTTGTTGGAAAATTGGTGTATACTGTATATTTATATATCTGTATCTGTACATATTCTGTATAGTAGTGTCTATTACATGCAGTTATTGGAAAATTGGTGTATACTGTCCCTAACTGTGTGTTAATCCCCTTTGCAGGAGTGAAACCTGTAGGGCCTGAAACTCTCTGGTCCGGTGAGATTGTTGTCATACTGTAACTATATAATAATAAACTACAATTAACAATAACATCATCATAATAAATTACTACAATTCATCATATAAAATAACATATTAGAGAATTGTCTTTCTGCAGTTTTATTTCTCTTTACGTCGTTTTAAACTTCTAGACACTTGATTGGATTCGTATGCTCCTATTTTTGTGGTGTGCAGATGTCAGTTTGTGTGAACGATTTATGAAATCAGCGGGAAACAATTGTATTTATAATATGCAATCTGAGAGAGACCAAAATGGGTCTTCAGTAGGTCAGGTTGTTGAAACTGAAATAGCCATAAATCATGTGAAATAATGTTTCTGACTGATCAGAATGGTGCTGTTTGAATTCAATGGAAAGTATTAGTGAAGATAATTCAGTGCAAAAAAATCTTACAATAACTATGTCCTCTGATGGATTTCCTATGAACTATAATTGTCTAACATTTAAAAAACCTGCAAAAGGATTGGATTAGAGCCCATAATTAGCAGCTATGAATGTACTCTGCTTCCATTGGTTAGACCCATGAGCACTGTTGGTTGCCAGGTGATGAGCTAGGGAGCTGATGTGGTTCCTATTTCCTGCAGGTGTTTTATTCTCTGTGATGAAGGAAGTCCTTAGGGCAATGCAAATTTCTGCCCCCTCCCACAAGTTCAGAGAAGCACAGACTTCTGTCTATGTTTTGTCTCTTTTGTTTAGATTCTTTTGTATAACCTTGAAGTGTCAACTACATGACAGTGAGTCTAGATCCAAAGACCAGGAAGGAAGCTTGTTATCTTCTTCCTTTATTGCTTGCACCTTAGCTGTGGGAAAATGTATCGTTTGCCATACGGTCCCACCTAAAAAAGAAGAATATTTGCTAATGTAGTGACAGATAAACTGGCCTACATGCCATAAACCTTGTTGTGACTATGAGCTGCTTCTGCTAGAAGTATTGTCACTGGCCTACATGCCATAAACCTTGTTGTGACTATGAGCTGCTTCTGCTAGAAGTATTGTCACTGGCCTACATGCCATAAACCTTGTTGTGACTATGAGCTGCTTCTGCTAGAAGTATTGTCACTGGCCTACATGCCATAAACCTTGTTGTGACTATGAGCTGCTTCTGCTAGAAGTATTGTCACTGGCCTACATGCCATAAACCTTGTTGTGACTATGAGCTGCTTCTGCTAGAAGTATTGTCACTGGCCTACATGCCATAAACCTTGTTGTGACTATGAGCTGCTTCTGCTAGAAGTATTGTCACTGGCCTACATGCCATAAACCTTGTTGTGACTATGAGCTGCTTCTGCTAGAAGTATTGTCACTGGCCTACATGCCATAAACCTTGTTGTGACTATGAGCTGCTTCTGCTAGAAGTATTGTCACTGGCCTACATGCCATAAACCTTGTTGTGACTATGAGCTGCTTCTGCTAGAAGTATTGTCACTGGCCTACATGCCATAAACCTTGTTGTGACTATGAGCTGCTTCTGCTAGAAGTATTGTCACTGGCCTACATGCCATAAACCTTGTTGTGACTATGAGCTGCTTCTGCTAGAAGTATTGCCACTGGCCTACATGCCATAAACCTTGTTGTGACTATGAGCTGCTTCTGCTAGAAGTATTGTCACTGGCCTACATGCCATAAACCTTGTTGTGACTATGAGCTGCTTCTGCTAGAAGTATTGTCACTGGCCTACATGCCATAAACCTTGTTGGGACTATGAGCTGCTTCTTCTAGATCTCTTGGGTAGGGTTGCCACCTTAGCCATGTTTTCCTTATGAGTTACACCGGCAGCAGGGTGTGCAGAGGGCAACAAGCACTGAGCACCTGGCCAGCAATCTAATGTTAACCCTTTACAGCACTATTCATGTTTCTCCCAGCACACCCTGCAGCATGAATATAACTCAATGTCCAGGAGAACATGGCTGAAGTGGCATCCCTAGGTCTGTCAGGTCCATCAAGGGAAACAAAACAGACATTTTTAAACTGAAAGCTCAGTAGCTCAAATGGGATGTTCTCTACACTTCTCAAAAATACATTATAGTAATCAACAAAACTGATAGTTTTACCTCTTAAAGGGACACACAACTGTTGGGTATAAATTTGCTTGCATGGTTACAACTCATCATGGTATTGTGCTTCCTCTTGTGCCTGCAGCTCTCTTTAAAACAGTTCTCTTATTTTAAACCTTTGCAAGTGCTGGCTAATGAAGTTCTGCAACTTCACATTGGATGCAGCCATCTTGGAATTAAAATTTTCTCACACCCTGTGACAGACGCAATACGTGCACTAACAGATCAGTGATATTGTTGTCTTCTTGACAAGCTTTTTTTTCTGCACTTAAAGGAACAGTCTAGTCTAGATTAAACTTTTTTGATTCAGATAGGGCACTGGTTTTCCAACCTCCTCAAGCCTCACTAACGGACAGAATTTGAGGATATCTGGAATAGAGCACATGTTAAATAATCAGCTGAAAAATAAACATGGTTATTTTACCTGCTGTCACCCTGAAAATCTGGCCTGTTGGGGAGGCTTGAGGACAGGTTTGAAAACTAGTGAGATAGGGCATGCAATTTTAAACAACTTACCAAATTACTTTTATCATAACATTTGCTTGTTCTCTTGGTATTCATTGTTGAAAGACAAACCTAGGCCGGCTCATAGGCTAATTTCGAAGCCCTTGAAGGCCGCTTCTTATCTCAGTGCATTTTGACAGTTTTTACAGCTAAACAGTGCTAGTTCATGTGTGTCATATAGATAACATTGTGCCTGCTCCTGTGGAGTTATTTATGAGTCAGCACTCATTGGTTAAAAGCAAGTCTGTCAAAAGCACCAAAATAAGGGGGCAGTCTGCAGAGGCTTAGATACAAGGTAATCACAGAGGTAAAAAGTATATTAATATAACTGAGATAAGGGGCAGTCTGCAGAAGCTTAGATACAAGGTAATCACAGAGGTAAAAAGTATATTAATATAACTGAGATAAGGGGGCAGTCTGCAGAGTCTTAGATACAAGGTAATCACAGATGTAAAAAGTATATTAATATTACTGAGATAAGGAGCAGACTGCAGAGGCTTAGATACAAGGTACTCACAGAGGTAGAAAATATATTATTATAACTGAGATAAGGGGGCAGTCTGCAGAGTCTTAGATACAAGGTAATCACAGATGTAAAAAGTATATTAATATAACTGAGATAAGGGGCAGTCTGCAGAGGCTTAGATACAAGGTAATCACAGAGGTAAAAAGTATATTAATATAACTGAGATAAGGGGGCAGTCTGCAGAGTCTTAGATACAAGGTAATCACAGAGGTAAAAAGTATATTAATATAACTGAGATAAGGGGCAGTCTGCAGAAGCTTAGATACAAGGTAATCACAGAGGTAAAAAGTATATTAATATAACTGAGATAAGGGGGCAGTCTGCAGAGTCTTAGATACAAGGTAATCACAGATGTAAAAAGTATATTAATATAACTGAGATAAGGGGCAGTCTGCAGAGGCTTAGATACAAGGTAATCACAGAGGTAAAAAGTATATTAATATAACTGAGATAAGGGGGCAGTCTGCAGAGTCTTAGATACAAGGTAATCACAGAGGTAAAAAGTATATTAATATAACTGAGATAAGGGGCAGTCTGCAGAAGCTTAGATACAAGGTAATCACAGAGGTAAAAAGTATATTAATATAACTGAGATAAGGGGGCAGTCTGCAGAGTCTTAGATACAAGGTAATCACAGATGTAAAAAGTATATTAATATTACTGAGATAAGGAGCAGTCTGCAGAGGCTTAGATACAAGGTAATCTCAGAGGTAAATTGTGTATTAATATAACTGTGTTAGTTATGCAAAACTGGGTACTGGGCAATAAAAGAATTATCTATCTTTTTTAACAATAACAATTCTTTTTTTTTAATATAATGTTTTTTATTGTTATTAAAGGTCAAAAAAAGAATATACAGAAATAAGAAAGAAAAGGAAAAAACAAAAAGTTACATAATCAATGGTACACTTATGTCATTTGGAACCAGAAAACATGAAGCAGCCATACAGATAAAATATACATGAAAATAAAATCATAACCTTTTCAAATATTAGATATTTAACTTTTCTTCCTTTATCACAATAGTCATTAACACGAGATTTACCCTAACTTCATTGTTGTAAGCCTTAAAAAACAAAAACAAAAAAAAAAGACAAATCTTTACAGTAATAAATGATAAATTCGAGTAGTCCAGTGTAAATTTTAAGTAATTTCAACCTTTAAATTATTGAGAAAGGTGGAGCCACCTACAAATTAATTGTCAAATTCCTGACCGGCTTCAAGGAAAAGTTTTTAGCTTTTAAATTTTTCTAGGGGGGGCAAAGGAGAAGAAAAAAAAAAAAAAGGGGGGAAAAGGGGTTTGCATCTTAACTTATATTCTCTAATGGTGATAATAACTGGTTCTGTAAATTGGTGTTTTTGTAGTGTTTAACAAAATCTAACCACTTTAAATTAAATCTATTTTGCTGCTGTTCAGAGTTAATTGCGTTATCAAATTGTTCTATTGTATATTGTCTTTGTAATAAAAATGTTAAATTGTTTATAGTCGGTGAATTTTTTTGGTGCCAATTTTTAAGGATGAGATATCTTCCACCCAGAATTACCGTATTACAGAAAGCTCTATTTACCAATCTGTCTGATGTATCAAGTAGGAAAAGTATGTGTTGTAGTTCTAATATGTGATTTGTAGCTGTCACCTTATTTAACCAAAATTGTACCCGTTTCCAAAACTGGTTAATTTTTGGGCAGCTCCAAAACATATGGGTTAAGTCAGCATCGGCTAAAGAGCAACGTGGACATACCCTTAAACCTTGTGTCGACCATTTATTTATTTTAGCAGGCGTAAAGTATATTCTATGTAGAAGTTTTATATGCATTTCTCGCCAGCTTGCCGCGAGTGTGGCCTCGTCCAAGAGAATTATACTTTGTTTTACTTGTTCCCTTTTTAGATCTACAATCGTTGTTTGCCATTTTGAACAAATCTGTGCAATATTTAGTTCCCCTGTCTTAGTAATGATCATATTATACCAATATTTAATAGAGCGTTTACCTGCCTTAAATAATGCTAGCCCCATTTTCATTCCTGGATGGGTCCATGGAAGCTTATTATCTTCCATAGCTTTAAAGAACCAGTGTCTCACTTGGAGGTATGCAAAAAAGTCCACATTCTGTACATTATAAGACTCTTTAAGAGTCTCAAATGGCATTATACTCTGTAGATTAGGTTCTCTAAGTTGTGTTATATAAATAAGTCCTACTGTGGCCCATTTCCTAAATATTTGACTGCTAATACCGGGCGGAAAACGTGGGTCACCTCTAATAGGGAGTAGATCTGAAAAATGGGGGTCACTATCCACTCTGCGTCGTATGTCTTGCCATGCAATTATAATATGATATAATGATTGTTTATTTTTAATACTCTTTGGAATTACTTTTTTAGGGCAGTGCAGAAGCGCATTTAATGAGAGAGGGTATACTAAATTTTGTTCTGCTTCTGTAAATGCAATATAGTTCCCGCCCGTAATCCAGTCCATTGCGATTTTTGCAAGACTTACACTATTATAAATAGCAAAGTTGGGTAGTGCCAATCCGCCATATTGCCTTAGTTGTGACAGTTTATATAGTGATATTCGATTCGCACCCCTCCCCCATATAAATCGTCTCATTAGTTGGTCTAACCTACTGAGATACTTTTTTGGTATGATTAAAGGGATATTTTGCATTAAGTATAATATTTTAGGTAAGACGATCATCTTAACTACATTGATTCTTGCGGTAATTGAGAGTGGAAGGTTGTCCCATTTCATCATCTCAAATCTAATTTTCGCAAATAGAGGTGGGTAATTTAAACTAAACCAATCTTCTGGATTGGCACTAATCTGGATTCCTAAATATGTGATATATTGCGGGGCTACTTTAAAAGGGGGTGTATATTGGTTTTGGTGATGCTTACTCAGCCAGAGAAGTTCTGATTTGGATATATTAATTGTGTAACCTGAAAAAGAACCAAAATCTTTTATAATTTCCAAAATTTTGGGAATTTCAGTCTGGGCATCCTTTAAGAGTAAAATCAAGTCGTCTGCGTAAAGTAAAAGTTTAACAGGTATTTTGCCTATCTTAATCCCCCCTAAATTATCTCTTAAGGTAACTGCAAGGGGTTCAATTGCTAAATTAAATAAAAGTGGTGAAATTGGACATCCCTGTCGTGTTCCAGACAAAATAGGGAAGGATGTAGTGTTTGAGCCATTAACCATCAAAATAGAGGTTGCATTGGAATATAAGGCACGAATACATTCAAGAAACTGATCTTTGAACCCAAAATTCTTCATAGAGCAGAATAAATGGTCCCAGATAATAGAGTCAAATGCTTTATGGGCATCAACTGCAAGAATGGCGGAGTTTTGTTCACTTTTATTTTTAACATCTGCAAGGAAGTCTATTAATAGAAAGATTTTGCGTATGTTTGCTGACATATTTCTCTTAGACATAAAGCCAACCTGATCTTGATGTATTAACGGACTCATAATTAACTTCAGTCTATCTGCCAAAATTGCAGTGAATAGTTTGTAATCGGAGTTTAATAATGAAATTGGACGATAGGAGTCTATTGATTCAGGGTCTTTCCCTTTTTTTAGGAGTAATATTATTTTTGAGACTGCGAAGTTAGGAGATGGAATCTTATAGTTAATTAAATAGTCATTAAATAATTCCGTAAGTACACCTATTACTTCGTTTTTGAGAATTTTATAAAATTCTGCTGGTAGAAGGTCAGGTCCGGCGGCTTTGTCCAATTTAAGATTATTTATTGCGTTTAAGACTTCCGATTCTTTAATTGGTGCATTAAGTTTTTCTAGATCTTCCGCCGAAAGCTTAGGTAATGTAATTTTTTCCCAAAAATCTTGTTTATTTTTTACGTTAATATCCGCTACTGAGTATAGGTCCCTGAAGTATTTGTAAAATTCTGCTTTGATTGTGTCAAGATTCAGTGTTTTTTTGCCGTCAATATTTAGTGACTTAATGTGATGCATCGGTTTCCTGTCTTTTACAGATCTCGCTAGCAACTTCCCTATTTTATTTCCAAATCTGTAAAATCTACTTTTATTCTTCAGTTCTTGGATAGCAAATTTTTGTGATGAAAAAACTTCCCATTCTTGCTTAGCCTTCATGTAGCTTTGCCAGTTAGTCTGTGTATGGGATGCAATATATGCGTTATATTTGTTTTTTAGATAATTAGAAATTTCAGTCTCTCTTAAATATAGCTTTTTCTTAAACCTAATAGTGAATTTTTTAATTTCTCCTCTGGCTACTGCCTTAGCAGTTTCCCAGAAGATCTCTTTCTTATGTATATAGTCTTTGTTCTGTTGAACATATTCGTGCCATATAGCAATGAGTCGGTTTCTAAATTCTAAATTGTTTGCTAAGTAGCGTGGGAAGCCGTAACTCTTAACTGGATCGTATCTGTCTGTTTCCCACCGTGTCTCTAATGATATCGGGGCATGGTCTGAAATAGTGAAGTTATCTATTTGTGCTTTTATATCTGAGTTAATAATTTTGTCTGACCCTAGAAAAAAGTCTATCCGTGAAAATGTCCGATACTTTTTAGATTCACACGTAAAATCTCTACTATTAGGATATAGCAATCTCCAGATGTCTTTGATGTTTAATGCGCTAGCAAATACTTTAAGAATCCTGGAGGATTTTTTTGGGATCTGCTTAGTTTTATTTCCAGTTGCCTGTGATCTATCAATATTGTTAAAAACCATATTGAAGTCTCCTGCAACTATAAGATTCGTATTTATAGAATCATGTAATTTTAATTTTAATTTTTCCCAAAATTTTATATCTGGCACATTTGGGCCATAGACATTACATAACGTGAACATACGTGAATTTATAATAATTTTCAAAATAATAAATCGTTCCCCTGGGTCTATCTCTTGCCCTATAATTCGATAGTCTAAATTTTTGCTGATTAAAACTGCGACCCCCCTTTTACGTGTAGCACATGGGGTATAGACAACTTCACTAACCCAGTTAACTTTAAGTTTTTTGTGTTCTATTTCAGTCAGATGTGTTTCTTGTAAGAGTGCAATATCCACTCTTTTATTTCTAAGGTATGTCAGAATCCTCTTTCTTTTAATTGGGTTAGTGACCCCTCCCACATTCCATGAAATTAGTTTTAGTGTTGCCATTTATATTTTATTTTGAGATAACAAACCAACAACCAAAAAAATAAAGAGATAGGAAAAAAAAAAAAAAAAAAAAAAAAGGGGGGATCAAAATAAATTCTAACCTCCTTGCCCCTCCCTCTGACCTGAACCTTTATCTTTAATAGAACATATGTATTTAAAATATTTAAGGAAAAATAGACTGTCCTTGTTTTCAACCATTCTTTCATTTTTATACAATTCTTAACCTTAATTATCTCGTTTATTATATGAAGGTAAAATAAAATTATCCAGCTTGCCATACTATTAACTGCCCATACACCAATAGGCAGAAAGCACAAAAGACAAGAGAAAGAGAAAAAAAAAAAAAAAAAAAAAAGGAAAGAAAAAGAGGAGAACTTTCCTTATTTTTTAATGATTACCTAGGTTGGAACTTATTCAAAAATGCCTTGGCCTCTGCAATTGTTTCTAGTGTAGTTGTCTCATTATCCATATAGATCTTAATTTTAGCGGGATAAATTAAGTGTGCGGCTAGGCCCATGTTTATCATGCTTGTACAAAATGGAGCCATACTTTTACGTTTTGTTGCCGTCTGGGCTGAGTAATCTTGAAAGATTAAAATTCTATTATTATCAATCTCTAGGTTTTTCATTTTTCTGAATGCTCTAAGTATTAGTACTTTGTCCTGAAAGTTCAGGTATTTAATTAGGATAGCTCGTTTCTGAATAGTATTTTCTGATGTGTTTCTAATAAAGCCTACACGATGTGCTCTTTCAACAGTAAAATTATGCAGTTTGGTATCAATCTCTAGACTTTGTGGCAGAGTCACTGAGGCAAAATATATTAAATCCTGAAAATTTATGGTTTCTGGAAGGCCTACTATTTTTAAGTTGTTCCTACGTGATCTATTTTCTAAGTCTTCCATTTTGTCAGTCATTTCTGAGATTTTTATATCATGTTGTTGTATAGAGAGGTTTTGCTTAGTCACAGAGTCTTCAGTATCTGAAATTCTTGATTCAATTTCTGTAAGTCTAGATGTAAAGTTTTTCATTTCTACTGAGAGTGTAAATAGTTCTGTTTTGATATGGTCAAGTTGAGGTGAGAGAGATAGTGCTACTTGTTTAGAAATTTCTTCTATATCATCTTTAGAAATATTTACAGTGGTCATTTCAGGTCTAATATCGCTAATACTTTCAATACTATGTCTGGGCTTTCTATCCTTGGGTTTTGCTGGCATTGCGTGTGATTTAGGTGCAAAATATTTGTCCATGTGTCAGAAAAAATTAGGATGTTACAGAAATAAGAAATGAAATATGTGGGAGTGACAAAGTGTGTAAAGTGTCGAGCCTGTGTTTTATAGTGACCTAGAAAGAAAGAGGGAAAAGAGACAAGAAAAAAGAAGAGCAAAGTAAATTAGATAGGAAAAGTGCATAAGTGTATCTAGTATAGATAATTATATTACGTGTTAGGGAGTGTTCTCCTGTGTGAGTTTGTGAATATGCAATGGTCAACAATTGTCATCTACTTCAGTAAAATTTGTGACTCAACTGCTCCTCCCTCCTACCTCTACTATACCCTAAATTCAAAAAATTACTTTTTCAGATATATCAGTAGGCCTAACACTCTAGTATTCTAGTAAACCAACTGATATATACTATATATTCATCAGAGCAAAAAAGAGAAAGAGAAACATTTTTCAACATTTGGTATGTGCTGCACATCTATCAAACCATAACAATTTACAATTTTTTTTTTCAACATTTGTTGTGAACTATTTATCCATCAGAGCACAATATTTCACCAGCTATGTAGGGGTGCAACACCCGCCACTAAATTGCTGGTCAAAAAAAGTAGGGAAATAATAAGACTACAAAAAAGAAAAAAGAGAGGCAAGAATAAAAAAAAAAAAAAAAAAAAGCAGGGAAAGAGGAAAAAGAGAAAAAGAAAAAAAAGTTCCTTTCCGTTCTCTCCCCTTTTCAATAAATTTCAATAAATGTCACTCAGATCCTAAGTGCGCTATTCTGTTTCGATCACTAAAGAACGATCAGCTGTAGCAGTGTCACATTTTGCTATTGGCCAGAGCAAGCCACCGAATAATTTTTAGATTCCACATTCATTAATTTTAGTCATTTATGCCTTAGGTGTTATTCACACACGAATACAAGTAATTTCTCCTTATGTCTCAGTTCTTTTGTTGATGTTAGTGACCTTGCGGCATATATATAGCGGTTAATAATAAACTTTTGGTATGTCCTTGGAACACATAAGCATGGGTTTATATTAGCGAGCCAGGAGTACTAGTAAAAGCGCCCCTATAAGCAATCTAATCCAATGGCTGTAATATGAGGGGAAAGAAAGGCTAACAGCGCCAACTCTTTCAAACATAAACTTTTATAGTCACAAGTCATCCACTGACTGGCTTTAGGTATATGTTCCCGCTGCACATCTTGCTATACCTTGCTATCTTCACCCTGTACCAGGTCAGGGACTTACTTCCATTATTTTTCAATCCCCAATATACAGTCCCGGCCAGCCCGCCTCTTACCTTCACCCTGTACCAGGTCAGGGACTTCTTACTTATCAAATGCGGGGGGATCCTACCTTCCAGAAATGCCAGGTTAGGCAGCTAGCGGTGGCGGTGTTGTCTTGAGTCAGGCCGATGCCCCTTCAATGTTTCCAATGCTGCGATCACGGCTCTTGTCACTCAGCCTAGTTACTGGGTTTCTGCCTTAGATCTCACCTCAGATCTCACCCCGCCGTCAGCTGACAGGACTTGGCAAACGGCCGTAGCAAACCGGCCTCTGGCTGCTCCGCGACTTCCACACACTCAGGCGAGTTACAGCGCCCAGGTCCTGGCTGTGGTGTATGAAACCACGGCCTATGGCAACTTGGTGTGTCGGCGTGCTCGTGCTGCCTTAGTCAGAGGAGCGCGTAGTACACCTGCGCTTCCTGCTCCTCCCACCGGAAGTATGAATGAATCCTTCTAACAATAACAATTCTGTAGTAGACTGTCCCTTTAAAGTGTAGAATACAAAGCATGAACTGTATGTTTTGCAGTAGCTGCATTGCTCTACATTATTCCTGAGGGATTTTTTTTATATTTGTTATGTAACTTTTAAACTGTATACAAAAACTATAAATATGTAAAGTACAAGCTGCAGCTGTGAAACGCTCAGTAACAGCCCTGATCTGTGAAAGCGCACTGCCTCTGTCAGAGGATGGAACAATACGCGCACTACAAGATGGCCGCACCCAGTATAAACATGCCAAGCTTCACCAAGTGGCTTCTGTAATGGGTTAACGTAAGAGAACTGCTTTAAAGAGAGATGATGCAGGTGAGTAGTCAGGGAGTATGTTACTGTAGTTGTACCCAGCACTTTAATGTCTCTTTAAGACTTTAGTATTTGCTATATATTATTGTAGTTAAGAATATTTAATAACTGTTATTTTAAAGGAGCATTAATTACTTATGTGTAGTAAAACAACCTTTTTAATTTAGTGTAATGATTTATTTTACTTTTCTGAGATTTAGAAGAGCCTACTAAAGACTTCAGAGGCCTATCCCTTCTCCATATCTCTCCCTAATTGGCCTCAATAGAGATGATAGATAAAAAACTGCAAAACAACTGAACTTTTGCTAACAAAATTGTCTAATCCAATAACAAGCTCACATTGGCTCTTCCAAATAAAGCAAGTGGTAAGTTTGGCTTTTGGAAAACACTTGCAGGAAACATAATGTTAATGCATTCAAACACTTTTCACACTTATCTAGTATGGTAATATGTTGCACGTCCACAGAAGAAATAATGCAAGTGCAAGGTGTTTTATGTTCTATTACTTTGTACTATATAAAAATGTCACCAAGGGGGCTGCAATAAATCATTTATATCTGCAAGACTGAAATGGTCTATATGTGAATACAAATGCTACCCATTGTAAGATTTATATTTGCCTCTTATGTAAACACAAGATGTTATCTCTATGAAGCTCCAATTACATTTTAAAGGGGCAGTATACACTCATTTTCATATAACTGCATGTAATAGACACTACTATAAAGAATAAGATGCACAGATACTGATATAAAAATCCAGTATAAAATGGTTTAAAAACTTACTTAGAAGCTGTCAGTTTGGCTCTGTTGAAAAGGCAGTTAGAAAGCCCACTGCGAGTGGCAAATAAGACACTCCCCCTCCCCCTTCTTTTGCATATGAAAAGACCCTTTACACAAACAGGAGCAAGCTGGAGAAGGTAGCTGACGGTATTCACATAAAGCTTTGGGGCTTGGTTAGGAGTCTGAAAATCAGAGCAATGTTATTTAAAAATAAGCAAAACTATACATTTATTTAAAAAAAAACTTTATGGGCTTTATAAATAGATCATCTACAAAACATTTATGCAAAGAAACTATATCCAACTGCAGGGGACAGGAGGGGACTAAGATTAAATTGGACCAAAAACTCTTTGGGTCCACTTTTTTATGTTGTATTGCTTTAGGTTTTTATTGGAGTTCAGATGGGGATTGATTATTAGTGTGGTGGTTAAATTGTGGGGATTATACAGAGCACCTTTAATTTGAAAGAGTGTTTGCTCTGGTGCTTGTGTAAGGGAAGTCTCTTAAGGTGCTAGGGAGCTGAAATAATCTTAGTTAATTGGGGCCAGAGTAACGTGTGCTTGCGTGCAGTCAAGTTAAGTCAGGAGTAGTCACTGTTTGGTGTATTTGGAATTAATTAGGATTTTTAAACAATGATCTAGCCACAATTACTGTACTTATTTTTGTAAAGAAATGTTCTTACTTTTACTTGCTCATTGAACTATATAGTCATTTATTAACTGTTAATTATGTGTCGCTCATGTAACATTAATGTAGAGCCTATAAATTAGCAAACCAAAATGGCTTAACAACAGCCTCTTACTTTATGGGACCAGCACAAAAGCGGTTTCAGACAATATTATAAGGCTGTTTCAATTGATTAGATACTGACCTTCTTAAACACCTGACCATAATTTTCCTTACCACAATAACCCCTACTGCATCAGATTCCTCCACCACAACTAACTACCTACAAATGACTAAACACAATTTTACAATATTGGATATCTGAAAAATACTGAATCTTTAAATCTACAGGGTCCAGTCCAAATTTCCAAAAACATTTAAAAACTAAGATTTGACACAGAGTGCCTATATAAATTGTGTTTTATAATATTCAGCATATGTCTGTCAGTCTGCTTATTTCACTCCCTTTAGCCACAGAGCAGGTGGAAGAAATGTTCCTCAGATCTTAGGTTAACCACAAGGGAGGAAACTTACAGATGTAAACCTTTCACCACCAGATTTAGCTGCTGCTGTTGTGATGAGCACATTTCACAAACACTGGCTCATCCTACCCAGAATTCTACTGAAACAAAAATGATTTAAAAATCCAGTTTCCATAAATATTAATGGTCTTTTATTATCATAAACAAAATATAAATATTTTAATTGCTAATTGAATAAATAATAATACAGGTATCATTTGTTGACAATTAGTTGATTTTTCAGCAATGCAAAAATTAAAAATAATGTTCTTAAATATGTAGTAAAAATTCCACTCTCGTATATAAAGGAGCATGAAGGTCAAACTTCTGAATAAAAAAACAAAATAAAACACGTTTGTGATTTACTTCTGTTATATTAGCACTATATGGCAGATGTGTTTGTAACAATGTTATACATATGATGCTGACGGCACATGCAGGCTTCTGATCCTATCTCAGTATGCTCTAATGCAAATGAGCTAAGTTTCAACAACGGAGAAGGGGGGGTGATTATGTGTGTTTGCTTATATAGGGAGAATCCCTTCTCTGTTTTGGTGCATTGTGGGGTGTCATTTAAAGGTTGGGTTGCAAGAGAAGGATCTTAGTTACGAAAGTAGCAGTAAGGAACAAACAAAATTTGATTAATAGAGGTGAGTACATTTAGGGATATTTTTTGTATGGAGGCTTGGTTAGCAGAAGATAGGGTTAGTTGTGGTTTTGGACAGGTTTGTAGCTGGTATGTTAAATTATGGTTTGGGGCTAGGTTAGTAGTGGATAGGGTTAGTAAATGCAGTTTAGGGACCAGGTTTATAGTGGATAGGGTTAATTGTGGTTTGGAACTGTGCAAACTATGATAGGGTTATTTGTGGTTTTGGGGGACCAGGTTAGCAGAATATAGGTTTGCCTGCTGTGGAGGAGTTTACAGTTTAATTTAATTATGGCAGGGGGAGGTTGCTGTTAAAGGACCACTCAATACAGTAGAATTATACAGTTAACAAGTACATAATAAAGAGACAATAAAACAGCATTTACACTGAATTTCATATAAGCAATAGATTTTTTTTCTGACAAATTAATTTTTTCTCCCATTTTCCGCCCCCCTTGTACCATGTGACAGATATCAGCCAATCACAGACTAGTATATGTATACCCTGTGAGCTTGTGCACACACTCAGTAGGATCTTGTTATAAGGAAGTAAATTGTAAAGTGACTTAAAAATGCTGCTCTATCAGAATCATAAAAGCCTATTTTGACTTGAGTGTCCCTTTAAGGTTCAAGAGCTATAACATGGCTACCTATGTAAAATAGACACCAGTGTTATAGCTGCAGCTGGCGATATTGACCAAGCGCCCTTATTTAGGGAGCCATACATAGTGCAATATAAATAAGAACAGTTTTAGCTTAATCAGGTTGCTAAAAAAGATCCTCTATGAAAAATCTGCTGTTGCTAACCTCTAATTAACAATAACTAATCCATTATTAAAACTGTATTAATAAAATATTTAGCAATCCTAAAATTATGCATTTGGACATGGCCCTATAAGACATGGCCCTATAAGACATGGCCCTATAAGACATGGCCCTATAAGACATGGCCCTATAAGACATGGCCCTATAAGACGTGACCCTACTAGACGTGACCCTATTAGACGTGACCCTATTAGACGTGACCCTATAAGACATGGCCCTATAAGACATGGCCCTATAAGACATGGCCTTATAAGACATGGCCCTATAAGACATGGCCCTATAAGACATGGCCCTATAAGACATGGCCCTATAAGACATGACCCTATAAGACATGACCCTATAAGACATGACCCTATAAGACATGACCCTACAAGACATGACCCTACAAGACATGACCCTACAAGACATGACCCTACAAGACATGACCCTACAAGACATGACCCTACAGGACATGACCCTACAAGACATGACCCTACAAGACATGACCCTACAAGACATGACCCTACAAGACATGACCCTACAAGACATGATGCTACAAGACATGACGCTACAAGACATGGCCCTATAATTATGGCCCTATAAGACACGGCCCTATAAGACATGACCCTATAAGACATGACTTTTTTAGTAGTTTCACAATTTCATATTATATTTGCACTATTTAGTCCCCTAACTTTACAGTGGATTTATTTATCCTGTATTAAGGACAATTTAGGAATCATCTAATCACTGAGTATTCATCATATGCTGTACTATTAAATACAGAAAATTTCTTCAAATATGAATTTTTATTATGATCAATATAGCAGTGACATATTGTCTAGACACTTGGATAACCAATAGTAGATAATAATATCTCACTTTCTTTGAATTATTATTTTTGTTCATTTTAGTATCCATATAATTTATATTGAAAGTTTCATAAATTAACCTACAGTATAGTACAGTATCAAGCAGATACAGATGACTTAAATGTTATATCTGTTAAACGACTTGTATGTTTTGGTCAATAAATCATATTACAAACAGAGATATATATCACAAGTATAACATTTTGGTGCAAACGACAAAATGATGCAAACATGCACCATTCGTAGTGCATTTAATACTTCCTTTTTTCTCTCGATGCGTGATTATAAGTATTTGACAGATACACTAGCTCTTGCCCTTTAAAATCTATTGACAATCCAGCTCGCAAATGAGAATCTGTCAGCTCACTATGTAAATGTGCTCTTCGAAATCCTATTTGTCACGCCATTTTGGTGAACCAATCAGAACACGTAGGCGGGTTCTAGATTCCAACATTACCCGCTCTGTCCGGCCGGCGCGTACCCATCTGAGGAAGCGTAATGTGAAACGCGCGTCAGGGGCACGAACACGGGGTTATTGAACCTCTATTTTTAATATGCTGACTCAGCCTTAGCACTCTCAATATACGCTGAATACCTACAGACAGTTAAAAGTAATCAGGTCTCCGCTATAGAAGAGACCTTTTGGTAGTTTAGTCCTTCCTCATTTTCTACTTATTATTGTTAGGCGTTTGTAATGGGACAGTTCCAATGGTGATCCCTGTATGACTTATTTATGCCATTTATTGATTCAATTAGACCAGTGACTTTTTGTAATCGAGTCAGAGCATTTCTGTGGTACTTCTCCTGCTAATAGCAGGGAGCATATTTCTATTCCAAAAGCTTACGATATCTAGGTGGCTTAACTACATAGCATTCAGACTAGCTGATATAGCACTATTATGCAAGTTGCTAATTTACATTTGTGACTCAGATAAAAACTGGTGGATTGATAAGCGTTATGCTAATGAATTTAGACATTTTACCATGTATACATATCTGAGACTCCAATGTTATGTATGTAAAAAATACATACTTTGTAAACTAACACTGCACTTGTTTAAAATCACATGATCAACAGTGATCGGCTTGTCTGGATACTGGGGAATTTTGTATATCTCTAGCCCTATTATCTTTAGTGACCATTTGATACACTGGATACATTTGCGGCAACGTTAGCTTGTAGCAAATAATATCCATTTAAGCTATTCTATTTCAACACATTCATCCCGAGCAGCAGGTAACACACAGCAATTGCTACACTGGTTATTTAAATAAAAGGCATTCACCACATCTTATTTTTGAATTTAAGGTTTATACCTAATATGAATGGGCCCTATATACTCAAAACCTTACAATTACCAGTAATAATACTGGGAATAACAATTATAGCGCAATCTTCACTCAGTTTGTGAATAAAACACTAATATATTTAAGTTTGTGCCGGGACAGCTAACTAATGCACTAATACCCAGCACATCAAATTACACAGTGTTTTGCTTATTCCTCTTTGTGCAGGCCTGCTCTTATGGAGGACTAACTAATTCAGCAGATATTCTTTCTTGCTGTCTATAGCCAATTACACACTGCCAGGGATTATTATTAAAATACTATAACAGTCAAGATCCCTTGACAGTAAATAAATTTTGATTTTTAGAGTGCTATTTGATATACCAACCAATATTATCTGAGTTTCAGCTAGTTTTAATTGTATGTGTGTGTGTGTGCATGAGTATGAGTCCAGTCGGACTTTATAATATTTTTCTACAATAAAGTTATTTAGTATAAATGAGCATGTTTGTATGACTTTATTCACATATTTATTTATCTTTAATTTGTCTGACCTTAATCTTTAGTGGGTCGAATTATTATATAATCCAGTAACCTGCAGTCTTTCCTTTCGTGTTGCAAATCTCTCTGCACACATTTTGTACATTTTCATGTATATTATTGCATAAGGTTCTGGAATTCTGGGACTATAAGTATTATACAAGGTGATTTAGCCCCTGAATCTAAGAATTATAACCCACTTCCTTTCCCTCTCCACCCCCAGTCAAATGACCCTATAAGACATGACCCTATAAGATGGTATTAATACATTTGTTTTTAATTCTTGAGCACTCTAACTTAAATATATTAAAGAGCATTTTGCATAAGTTAGCTGTACATCTTGTTATTTTCAAAATCAATTATACACTATAAAGTGTCATGAAAACAGTTTCCCTAATGGTTTTTAAATGAGTCTGCACCCAAATAATTTGTCAGGTATTTAACATTCAGATCCTTTGCAAACTATATTCCAATGCATCAGAAAGAAAAAAAATACTTCTTTTTTTAAACTATTTTTTTTTAAAAATTCAAGAAAAAGACCTAGTTTGTTGGATCTGCCCTTTGAGGTTCAGTGCTCTGTCCCTTGAGGTTGGGGCTCGGGGGTAGGGCAAGAATGGGGCATAGGTGGCAGGGTAGGGGCCCTTCCCTAATTTTTGCAAGGAGGACCTGGTTGGTCTCAGTTGGTACAACTAAAGTTATTAAAACTGATCTGAAATCTATCATTTGTAACCAGCTCTTTGCTGATAACATCAACATCTGCATTTTTATTGGTGAAGGAAAATTATTTTAAGATTGGATTCAAAATACATTATTTTAGATATAACAAGAAAATGTTTTGGCCCCCATTTAATAAAGCAAGGGAGCCTGGCTTCCCGTGTCCGCACTGAGCAAGCAGCAGATGCTGTGTTCATCCCCTGCCCACATTTATCTTTGCATTTTATCTTTGGAAACCTTTTTGCAGTCCCACTCCATGCTCTCACATGACCAATCACTTGAGAGCAGGGCCTGTCGATCACCCTAACCAATGAGTTTGGGGTGTTTTAAATCAACTTGTGGTAAGTAGGCTCATATCAGCAAGTCTGCTCCTCAATGGCTCCAGAGCAGCTTCTGATGCTTGATAAATTAAAGGGTCATGAAACCCAATTTTTTTTCTTTTATGATTCAGATAGAGAATACAATTTGAAACAACTTTCTAATTTACTTCTATTATCTAATTTGTTTCATTCTTTTGGTATCATTTGTTGAAGGAGCAGCAATGCACTACTGGTTTCTAACTGAACATATGGGTGAGCCAATCACAACCAATATATATATGCAACCACCAATCAACAGTTAGAACCTATGTTCTCTGCTGCTCCTGAGCTTGCCTGGATAAACCTTTGAGCAAAGGATAACTAGAGAAGGAAGCAAATTAAATAATAGAATTGGAAAGTTGTTTAAAATTGTATTCTCTGTATGAATCATGAAGGAAATTGTTTGGGCTTCATGTCCCTTTAAGTCCACTATATTCAATGTCTCCTTAAAGGCACAGTAAGCATGAATATATTTGTAATATAAATTATTCAACTGTTTGTAATAAAATTTTTGCAACATCATTTCATTATTTGTTTTGTCCCCTCCCCTTTCCTGTAAAATAAGTAGAAAAGTAAGAGTTTTCCAATCCTGAGAGGTAGAAGAGTACATGGCAGAATTCACAAATCTTACCTTGCCACATAGCTTTCCTGAATTGGCTTAAGCAGAGATGAAAAGAAACTACAAAACAATGGGTATATTGTTACGATAGTGGCTAGTCTCATCTTCTCTGTAGCAAGTTTGGATCAGCTCCTTGAAATAATTCCAGTGACAGGGGGTTGTCTTATTGAAAAACAATTGCAGCAAAGACGATTTTAAAGGAAGATAAAACACACATTTTTTCATTGATGATTTAGAAAGAGCATACACTTTTAAATGATTTTCTAATTTACTTATTTTGTCTAATTTGCTTAGTTCTCTTAGTATCCTTGTTGAAAAGCATACTTAGGTAGGCTCATGAGCTGGGGGCTAGCTGCTGATTGGTGGCTGCACTTATATGCCTCTTGTCATTGGCTTAACAGATGTGTTCATCTGGTTCCCAGTAATGCATTGCTGCTCCTTCAAGAAAGGATACCAAAAGAATGATGTAAAATTGATAACAGAAGTAAATTGTAAAGTTATTTAAAATGCATGCTCTATCTGAATAATAAAATATAATTTTCGGGTTTCATGTCCCTTTATTAATGCATTCAAAATATTTTCAGACTCATTAAAGGGACACAAAACCCAATGTTTTTCTTTCATGATTCAGATAGAGCAGCAATTTTACGCAACTTTCTTATTTACTCCTATTATCAATTTTCTTCATTCTCCTGCAATCTTTATTTGAAAAAGTAGTAATGTAAGGTTAGGAGCCCGGCTCATTTTTTTGTCCAGCACCTGGGTAGCACTTGCTGAATGGTGGCTAAATGTAGAAAACCAATCAGCAAGCTCTACCCATGTGTTGAACTAAAAATGGGCCGGCTCCTAACCTTACATTACTACTTTTTCAAATAAAGATTGCAAGAGAACGAAGAAAAATTGATAATAGGGGTAAATTAGAAAGTTGCTTAAAATTGCTGCTCTATGAATCATGAAAGAAAAAAAAATGGGTTTAGCATCCCTTTAATTCATTGCATGACGGCAGACAAATATTGTAATTACAAGGATAAAAAACTAGGTAATGTAACATTTGCTCTCCTTTTTCCCCCTACAAATATACATTTAGTTTGCAGCACCTGTAAGCGATATTACTAAAGATTTACATTATAGATACTTTAAAAAGATGCAATCCCTTTTCTTATTTACTGTACGGGCCCATATCATGTTCCTCACACATTTTATTGGTGCATGCTATGCTTCCTGCACAGCAAAGAAATATCACTTTTTATGTACATCTAAGTGCTAAAAGTTTAGACTTTTGCGTGGAAATTCGATTATGATTTTTTATATAAAATCTCGACCACCTGGAGACGCATTTTGATTTAATTAGTTACAGACTGAAAATATCATGTGTCAGTTTTATTTTATACCTAATAAACCTTTTTGTTTAAATGTCTTTTTATTGAGAAAACACAAGTGAATAATAAAAGTAATAATTACCAAATAGGTACAATGTTACTATTATTACCTCTAATCATTTGCATATTATACAGCAGTAGTAAGCTTTTATAAATAGAATTCAAACACTACTTATTCATACTGTACCTAAGACATTCTAATTCTGGGAAATGTACTATTGTGCCACGAAAAACAGTGTCTATTAAACTGAAAATAGAAACAGCATCTAGAAGTCACCAAATTTAGACAATAAACTGTTATTTTATTTATAGACAGTAAAACCATAACAAAGCAATATAAAAACAAACAAGGAAACTAACAACACCCTAAGGTAACAGAAAATATTGTAATCCACATATCCATAAAATAAAGCATATTCAATTAAAAAAGGAATAAGTGTAATTGTGTAAAGCTGTGCTGTAATGACTGCAATTCAGCATTGTATTGTAAATAGAATTATTTTACACTCAAAAGAGTATTTAACCCTTTCATGTCAGGGCTAAAGTGCCTACATCGGAACAACTGTTCCGATGTAGACAAATTGAAACCACGCGATCGTGCACACAATCTCGAGATTTCAATTATTGGATCGCGTCTGGGGGGCGTCCCTACAACCCTAGGAACGCCCTCCAGACCGCGATCAAATCCTGAAAGCACAGAAGGCTTCAGGACAGCCGTTAGCTATGAATAGAACGGCATAACGGAATAGAACGGCATAACGGCTTTAAAAGGTTAAAGAAACACTCCGGTCAAATTAAATTTAATTATTCAGATAGAGCAGCAGTTTTAAAAAACTTTCCAATTTACTTCCATTAAAAAAATGTACACAGACTTTTTATATTTAAACGTTTTGAGTCACCAGCTCCTTCTCCTGAGCATGTGCAAGAATTCACAGAATATACGTATATGCATTTGTGATTGGCTGATGGCTGTCACATTGTACGGGGGATTGTAAATAGAGATAACTTTGAAATTTGACAGAAAAAAATCTATTATTCATTTGAAGTTCAGAGTAAGAGCTATAGCATTGTCTTTTTATCATGTGTTTGATGATTATGCAAATCTACTGCATTTATAGTACTTGTCCTTTAAGTGATTCAACAAAAGGCTGCTCAAGTTAGCAAGTGTTTAGAAAACTCTCAAAGAGACAGTTGTGTGGGTTACATAAAGATATTGAGTAGTCAGCCCTTAAATGGTGTTATCTTTAATGCAGGTAAACATGTAATAATTTGCAGAGGTAGGCTACCTAATAACAGATAGCCAAATGGTCTAGCAGATACAGTACTAGACTGGAGTCACTGTATTAGCCATTTATGCATACAGTTCCCAGTGTAATGAGGCAAATAGCAAATAAATATCCACTGTAAAGACTCACACCATCCTGTCAAACAGAAAGCAGTTAGTGAATTTAGCCAATTCCCCTTCGCTCCGAAACAGAAGACAAGAGATTAAAATCCAGAGTTAGTAAAGTCTATTGCTCATGTGTTGTACATTCTGTTTTATTTCCCAAGAGTTCATCCAGCCCTTAGCATTTGTAGTCACTGCTACTTGTGTTCTGTGTCTCTGATATTATCTATAGAGCCATAACTGACTTATGTAGAGCTCTCGTAATCCACATGAGTCTTGTGCAGGATATTCCACCAAGTGAGAACATTGGAACATCAGTGAAGAACATTAGAATGTGAAATATGTATAACGTGTGAGCGATAGGTATTAGTTTTCTTTCTTCTGAACTCTCCATTAACGTCTATGGGGAGAATAAGTTAATGCAATGGCGATATCGCAAAGTTCGGAAGTTAGGGCGAGTCAGATAACTTTCAACTTTTAGTAAGCGCTCAACTCGACGCGTGCAAAAAAGATTACTTTTAGTGAAGTTTACACTTAAGCGGGAGCGCTAAATAGCGTGCCATTGTAATCTTAGTGTATAATGTTCCTTTAAATTCAGACACTCTGCTGTAAAGCATTTTGTTTTCTAGAGTTTGAGTGAGCTATGTTCCTATTTTTCCCATTGTTACTATAACTTTTTGAAAATATTTTGTTTTCATGCAAATCATGGATAGATGAGAAGTCTGTACATATCTTGATTTCATGATAATAGCAAAACCCTGTTAAATTTCAATAAGAAGATGCCGCACTGCTGTAAGATACAGTACTCTCTCAATGATTACAAACATGAATTATTAATGAAATATATTTATTTACTAACAACTACATATTATAGAAAATAGATTTGTTTTACTTCCATTTTTGAAAAAATAGTAAAACTGGGATGTGACATCAAAAATGTACCACGAGGAATAGCAAAACATTAAAGGGCCATTAAATACAGTAGAGTTTCATAGTCAGCAAATGCATAGTAAAAAAAATACTACAATAGCACATATATAAATTAAACAGTAGATTTATTTTCTGATAAATTTGAAATTTCATCCATTAGCGGGCCCATTGTATCATGAGACAGCCATCAGCCAATCACAGACATATATGTATACACTGAATTCTTGCACATGCTCTGTAGGAGCTTGTGCCTCAGAGAGTGCACATTTAACTGTATCATGTGACAGCCATCAGCCAATCACAGACTTATATACGTATACACTCTGATCTGTTGCAAATGCTCAGTAGTAACTGGTGCCTCAGTAAGTGTGCATATAACTGTATCATGTGACAGCCATCAGCCAATCACAGACTCATATACGTATACACTGTAATCGCTTGCACATGCTCAGTAGTAACTGGTGACTCAGACAGTGTGTATATAACTGTATCATGTGACAGCCATCAGCTAATCACAGACTCATATACGTATACACTATGATCTCTAGCACATGCTCAGTAGTAACTGGTGCCTCAGACAGTGTGTATATAACTGTATCATGTGACAGCCATCAGCTAATCACAGACTAATATACGTATACACTGTGACGACTTGCACATGCTCAGTAGTAACTGGTGCCTCAGACAGTGTGTATATAACTGTATCATGTGACAGCCATCAGCCAATCACATACTCATAAATGTATACAATGTGATCTCTTGCACATGCTCAGTAGTAACTGGTGCCTCAGTGTGTATATAACTGTATCATGTGACAGCCAACAGCTAATCACAGACTCATATACATATACTGTACACTGTGATCTCTTGCACATGCTCAGTAGTAGCTGGTACCTCAGAGAGTGTGCATATAACTGTATCATGTGACAGCCATAAGCTAATCACAGACTCATATACGTATACACTGTGATCTCTTGCACATGCTCAGTAGTAACTGGTGCCTCAATAAGTGTGCATATAACTGTATCATGTGACAGCTATCGGCTAATCAGACTCATATACGTATAAACTGTGATCTCTTGCACATGCTCAGTAGTAGCTGGTACCTCAGACAGTGTGTATATAACTGTATCATGTGAAAGCCATCAGCTAATCACAGACTCATATACGTATATACAGTGATCTCTTGCACATGCTCAGTAGTAACTGGTGCATATAACTGTATCATGTGACAGTCATCAGCTAATCACAGACTCATATAGGTATACATTGTGATCTCTTGCACATGCTCAGTAGTAACTGGTGCCTCAGACAGTGTGAATATAACTGTATCATGTGACAGCCATCAGCTAATCAGACTCATATACGTATACACTGTGATCTCTTGCACATGCTCAGTAGCAACTGGTGCCTCAGACAGTGTGAATATAACTGTATCATGTGACAGCCATCAGCTAATCAGACTCATATACGTATACACTGTGATCTCTTGCACATGCTCAGTAGTAACTGGTGCCTCAGACAGTGTGCATATAAATGTATCATGTGACAGCCATCAGCTAATCACAGACTCATATACAAATACACTGTGATCTCTTGCACATGCTCAGTAGTAACTGGTGCCTCAGACAGTGTGCATATAACTGTATCATGTGACAGTCATCAGCTAATCACAGACTCATATACGTATACACTGTGATCTCTTGCACATGCTCAGTAGTACTGGTGCCTCAGACAGTGTGCATATAACTGTATCATGTGACAGCCATCAGCTAATCACAGACTCATATACGTATACACTGCGACCTCTTGCACATGCTCAGTAGTAACTGGTGTCTCAGACAGTGTGCATATAACTGTATCATGTGACAGCCATCAGCTAATCAGACTCATATACGTATACACTGTCATCTCTTGCACATGCTCAGTAGTAGCTGGTGCCTCATAAAGTGTGCATATAACTGTATCATGTGACAGCCATCAGCTAATCACAGACTCATATACGGATACACTGTAATCTCTTGTACATGCTCAGTAGTAGCTGGTGCCTCAGACAGTGTTTATATAACTGTATCATCTGACAGCCATCAGCTAATCACAGACTCATATACGTATACACTGTGAGCTCTTGCACATGCTCAGTAGTAGCTGGTGCCTCATACAGTGTGCATATAACTGTATCATGTGACAGCCATCAGCTAATCACAGACATATATACGTATACACTGTGATCTCTTGTACATGCTCAGTAGTAACTGGTGCCTCAGACAGTGTGCATATAACTGTATCATGTGACAGCCATCAGCCAATCACAGACTCATACGTATACACTGTGATCTCTTGCACATGCTCAGTAGTAACTGGTGCCTCATACAGTGTGCATATAACTGTATCATTTGACAGCCATCAGCCAATCACAGAGATATATATATATACGTATACACTGTGATCTCTTGTACATGCTCAGTAGTAACTGGTGCCTCAGACAGTGTGCATATAACTGTATCATGTCACAGCCATCAGCCAATCACAGACTCATATACGTATACACTGTGATCTCTTGTACATGCTGAGTAGGAGCCTCAGAGAGTGTGCATATACAAAGGCTGTGCACAAATTGGTAATATAAGTAAATTGGAAAGTTTTTTTTTTTTAATTGTGTGCTCTATCTGAATCATACATTTTTTTTGCTTTAGTTTACCTTTAAGAACAAATTGTGTAACGTATTACAAAGATTCTAATTCAAGAGAGATCTAAAATGACAAAGTCATCTGGTCATAACTATATTGCACAATCATGGTAGATGAAGGTGAAAGAAGTTAAATGACTATCAAGCTCAGTGTCCCCTCTCCAAGCTGTCCCCTTTATAGATGCAAATATGTAAATATCTCAAAATCCAAACTATTCCAAAAGCCAAACTATTCCAAAAGCCAAACTATTTCTTCTGGTCCCAAGCAGTTTGGATAAAGATTACAGTACCTGTATCTTCTATATAAAATGGAAATACTGCTTTCTAATCCATTATCTAGGTCATGGATAAAGCTATTGAAAAAAACAGGGCCTAAATACAGATCTATGGGGAACATAGAATGATTATCGCCCTTTATTAATACAACCCATTTACTGCGTCTTTTTTTCCCTATCCTTCAAATAGTTCATTAATTCTGGGCTGTCCTGGAAGCTGTACAATATTTACCCATAAAACACTCTATAAAAGGCCTTAGTCTGTGTTACCATACAAATCAATCCTGATGTAACATACAAGAGTCTGACAACTAACAATTTATAGTGTTATTAAATATCTGAAAACATTATTAATCCAGTAAAATACAATATGAATGATTAATCGTGTTTTGTAATTTTATTCAATGCCTACCATTGCTTGAGGAAACATTAACTCAGTAGTTTGCACTGTTCTTTGACTTCTCTTTAGTGTCTGTAGTGGAAGGTCCACAGAAGGTCTGTATATAAATGAATTTTATAGTTGTGAGGCTATTCCTGGTAGTTTTCACTTTTCTGTTGACACTGCTGTTTCTCATTATGGATAAATTTTAAAGTCTTTAAAATAATAATAATATATATATATATATATTTGTACATAATATTTAAACTATACAATAGACTAATATGTTTTAGCCGTGTGGATCATGTGCAATGTCTGTACATATGGATGGGACACATATAAAGAGGATAAAACAGAGGCCCCTCTCATTTTTTTGTATGACCTCAAGTAGTCATGTTGTGATGCAGGCAATCAGACATCAGTTGTTTCCTTTGCTTAGAAATTTTAGAAAACTAGAATCCAAAAGGCCACTTTAGAGTCTATAGAATTACCTCCTAAGTTGTATTTAACCTTCCAGATTAGTTTGTCTGCAACAAGTGAGAAAGTTTTGGCAGCAATTCCGCTAAACAGGGGTTTTCCAAGCTTGGCTGCTAACACAACATTCCTAGTTTTGGATCACATTGCTTTTAGATGACAAAATTGGCTATAGAATAGTCACTGCTTAAATGACAGATTTGTGCAACCTGTGCTGTGTTACAGGAATCTGTGCCATGTTATAAAAACCAGAGCTAATATTTTCCATCTGTATAAAAGTATAAGATTTATGGAAGGATAAAGGGAATGTTACATGAAATTTATACCTAACATAGAAGCAAAAAACAAACAAACAAACAAACAAACAAAAAATAAATCTTTTGCAGAGTTTTTATTTAACATCACATCTTGTACTGGAAACATTTTCTGATGAGGTCAGTTAAAAAATAAATTAAATATGCATTCATGAAATTGCTTATGATGTCATACTAGATAATCCAATGACATCACTCATTATAACATAGTTCCAATCCTTTGAAAAAGATACACACTCTACACTTCAATTAAATTGTACCTCCTGAATTTCTGAAATTAAAACATTAGGAATCAGCTATGGTATCACTAATAATGTCTTGTTAGATAGTTAATAAATAACTAGTGATTATATTATTCTGTGGATTTATATGTGCATGTACTGTTTATTAATGTTAGTGATAACTATAAATAACTATATAAGGTCTGAGGAAGGGGGCGACCCCGAAAACGTTCACCGAAGTAAAGTTATTTCACTATTGATTACGGAGAGTGCCTTTCTTATTCTTTTTGCTATATATATATATATATATATATATATATATATATATATATATATATATATATATCATTAGTAGAATGCCCCTAGAAAGTGGGCAATCTGTGTACATTTGCTCAAAATAATTAAACCCAATAATGCAACAAAGTAAGTTATTTCTTAAAAATATTGTTATACAATAAACTATGAATTTTAAAAACTGTATGGTATGCCAGAATCTTTACCTGGATTTTTCAAATCATAAATACTGTCTATTGTATTTAAAACTGCAGTACAAATCCTGGAACTAATACAATTTGGATCATAAAATCTAAGATCCCTATGTTCTCTGGGATATTGAGTGAATATCCGGTACTGATACTATTTATATTATAATATAATGAATCCTCTGGGCTCTAGGTCATTATGATTATTTGTATTATGATTTCTGTCCATGGGACCTGCACCAACCAATAGGATGGTGTTACTGCCCTAGCAGTGTGCCACTGCCATCTTCAAATGCCCAATACTCTTTAGTTTAACTATTATTATACTTTATATATATATATATATATATATATATATATATATATATATATATATATATATATATATATATACCATTCAGCTTTGGACAAATATGTATTTGTCCGAATTTTGGCCCATTCGTCCGCATAATGACTAGACGAATGGACCAGGACCGAAATGGGCAAATAACAACATTTTTCATGTTTATTAGTTGCGATCATTTCATTTTTCATTTAGCAATTTCAACGCCAAAAAAAGGGGAAGAGAACACAGAAAAAGGGGAAGGAGCTAAGATTGTTTGAAAAATTAACACATTCGTTTGCAGTGATGTACAGGGCTTTTGGCCATTCATGTGTACAACCTCCCCTGTCCAATCCTGACAGAGCATTACTAAATGATTGATGTGAGGTTCAGCAAATCAGGCATTAAATATCAAACAGGATTATCCAATCATAAGGAGGTGGGAGTAAAAGTGAACATCATCCATCTTTAATCCCTTTCTCTTCAGACAGTGCAGCTGTGTGTGCCTATGTCAGCTATTTTGTTACTAGTTATGTGCGCATTACTGCATTATTAATTTATTTTCCCTCTGGGGCACATCAATTTATATTTGTCCTATAATTGTTTAGTGTTAAAGAGTTGTAGCATTTTAAATTGCAGTTGGGGCATCTCTGAGACTAATAGAGCAACATTTTTTTTCCCTGCAAATTGTTTATTTATTATTGTTTGTTTTCTATAGTTGGCAAATACCAGGCAACACCACCTACTAGGAACTGTACTACCAGCAGTAGTCACAGGGTATACATTATTGATGGCAGTCGGCAGAGTCAGGTTCCACCTTCAACATCACAACAACATGCTTAGCCCACCCTAAACAATTTTGGGGCCTTTACTCCAGAGGGATGTCCAGGCAGCAGTTGAGAAAATTAACTTTTCTTATAGGTCAGCTGGTAGCCTAAGCCTACTTCTCTCCCACACCACCAGCCAGTGATGAGTCCTTTGTCATGCTTGATGGGGAGACTTTCACAAAGCTGATGTAGGTGGTTTCTCCCCACTACCACCTCCTTTTACTCAGTACTTTCAACAGGATCACCATTCCTGCATTGCTGAGTTGAAGAAGGAGTTGTTGAAGGCTGATCGACAGTCGGTGCACTTTACCTCTGACTTATGGAGTGCTCCTAGTGGCCATCATACCTTTCTCTCACTGATAGCCCACTGGAAGGCAGCCCAGGGTGTGTGATGAGGATGAAGGTAGAGAAGCTAGTGCTACTGCAGTGGTTTTGCGGTGGCAGACAGCTCTGATTAAGAGGCCCATTTATCAAGCTCCGAATGGAGCTTGAAGGGCCGTGTTTCTGGCGAGTATTCATTCTCGCCAGAAATGGCAGTTATGAAGCAGCGGTCTAAAGCTCTGAGCCGGCGGACAGGAATCGCCACAATTCAACCCTGATTGAGTATGATCGGGTTGATTGACACCCCCCTGCTGGTGGCGGATTGGCCGCGAGTCAGCAGGGGGGGCGTTGCACCAGCAGTTCTTGTGAACTGCTGGTGCAATGCTGAATACGGAGAGCGTATTGCTCTCCGCATTCAGCAAGGTCTTGCGGACCTGATCTGATTTTGCACTGTTGGATCAGATCCGCATGACCTTTGTTAAATTGGCCTCCAGGGCTGAAGTGGGTCAGTAGATCAGCAGGGGTGCCGATCATTCATCCTCAATTCCAAGGTGTTGGATAAGCAGCATTCCATCCAGGCTCTTAGAAGGATAGTGGCACAGTGGGTAGGAGAAAGGGCAGACACCAAGGTGGAATTGGGCTTTGTAGTTATCCACAGAGCAATTAATATGGTGAAGGCTCTCCTTGAGGGAAACTTTATTGCTGTTCTTTGTGCAACTCACATCCTCCACCTGGTGGTAAAGGCAGCTAACCCTGAAGGTAATTCTCGGTTAGCTACTTTACTTGAATGGTGCAGAAGGATTATAGGCCACTTCAACAAAAGTGTTAAAGCCTGTCATCTCCTTAGGAAGGCACAGGAGAAGCAGGGCTTCTCCAGCTCCATCTTAAGCAAGACATGACTACTAGGTAGAAATAAACTTTGGATATGGTAGAAGGTATCTTGGAGTAGCAAAGAACTATCCATGCTATGGCTTCCAATCAATACATAGGCATTGGGAGTGCATTAGATAGAAATGAGTGGACCATGATTGGTCAGTTATTAGCAGTTCTAAAGCTTTTTAACTATGTCACGGCCAATCTTGGTCAATTCATATCCTTGTTCACACCTACTGAGCAGTGAATATAGTAATGGATGCACTCTTGGGAGCCAAAACTCAATATAAAACTGGGAAATAATTTAAATCTTTTGTATTATATACTTTCTATGATATATTAATTTTAATATTATTTCCCAAATTTATTGTGAGTTTTTGCTCCCAAAAGTGCACCCAGAGGTGGACAATTTGTTTCCTTCTATCTGGGAGGGGGTTTTGGATAATGTACTCACTATTGACTGAGTTCCAAAGAAAAAAAAAAATCAATTTGCACACCTATTGAGCAAGATGGATACCTAATTGGAAAATCATGATGTGGTTCCTGTTGGAGTTCTAAGCAGTGAGCTAGGAGCACTTGTCAGGAGGCTGAAGGAGCAGCTGAAAGGCCATGTGTGGGACCATCTGGAGAAATGTCCTAAACGTTTGCCACCTTGTGTGATTAAGGGGAAAATGGCTCCCTGAACTGATAACCTGCCAACTTAGAGGGACAAAGTAATTCACAGGATGCGTGCAGTCCAGGAAATGGGAGTAATGCTTTGTGAGGGACAAGTGCAGCAGCAGATATCATTTTTTCACTGCCTGTCCGCATCTACAGCACAACACAGCTGAGTGGAGCAGCTGTGTTTCTGTTACAGGCAGTATACTGTTTGGTGGGATCCACTGAAGCCTCCTCAAGAAAGGGAATATATGTTCCTCAGGCTTATCTTTGTAATGGAACAGGCTTATCTTTGTAATCTTCCTTTTCAACCGACAGCAGAGCAGAACCTCTTAGCTTTAGGAATGACAAGAAGATTATGTGGCCTGTCCTGGCTACAGTAGCTCAAGAGCTCCTCTTGCCCCCTTCTCATATTTAACATTCCAAAACAAAGTTCCATTGCCCTTAGCTTGGAAGCCTTCTGCACCTTCCCTTCCTCCTCTGTGGTTGTCATCACCCGTCAATGCCTAATTTTTAGGTAACTGCTGGCTGCTGCGTACAAGGGACTCTAGGCATGTGTTTACCCTCTTCCTCCCTTGGAGGTGTATTTTTGAGGTTTATGTACTGTATGGCCTACTTAGTTAAGCAACTCTGCTGCCTGTTGGCCTTCCTGCTCTGTGGTGGTCATTATCCATCAATGCCTAATCCTTTCGGAACAGCTAGCCGCTAAGAATGTCTTTCTCCTCCCTGAGATGTGTTTACAAGTTTTATGTGCTGTGAAGTCTACCTAGTTCAGTAACTCTGCTGCCCCCACCTTTTCTGCTTCCGCCCTTCTCTGAACAAGGATAAATATTAACTAATAACTTGTATGGAACAGGTGTTTAAGATAATAGAGCAAGGTTGTACTGATGGGAAGTGAAAGGTTAGAAGTGGGGGAGACAATAGGGTGGTGGGAAAGGGTAGTGAATAATTGATATTACTGTAATTATCAGTTGCATTTAATTTAAATTAATTATATTAATTATTTGAATTATCATAAATTGTTCTAGTTACAGTATTTTCTCTTGTCATAGTTACCACTTAATCTTTTCATAGCAGTTTCATAGCAGTGCAATTTCTGTTGTTAAAAAATGAATGTTTCCTTTTTGTTTTTTTCCTTTTTTTATTGAGAAAAGAGAAACACTTCCAATATTAACACAAAGAAAAATAAAATCATATTCAATACATGAATTCAGCAGTATGATAATTTACATAGCATACCAAGACATCATTACTATAAACATATAATAGTATATATAAACATATAGGGGCATATCTATCAAGCTCCGTACAGAGCTTGAAGCCCAGTGTTTCTGGCAAGTCTCTGCTCCATAACCTGTCTGCCTGCTCTGAGCAGGAGGACAGACATCGCTGCAATTCAACCCAATCGAGTACAATCGGGTTGATTGACACCCCCTGCTGGTGGCTGATTGGCCGCGAATCTGCAGCGGGCGGCGTTGCACCAGCAGTTCACGAGAGCTGCTGGTGCAATGCTGAATACGGAGAGCGTATTGCTCACCGCATTCAACGAGGTCTGTCAGACCTGATCCGTTCAAATACTATTTATATAATTATGACATTGCTTAACATATAGAAAAACATCAAAAAAATATCTCTGGGGGGGGCGGAGCCAACCGCCATTGCTACAGGACGCATAGCTCAGGAGCTCCTGACTTAAAACTTCATAAAATGTGATCTACCCCTGGTAAAAAATATTCTATCCCTTTGGATCGAATAATGCTTTAAAGAAGTGTCAGGGGAGACTTCATTCAACTCGCATCGCTAACCCTCCAGATAGCTAGAACCGGGTGAGGTCAGGGCACGGACCGCCAACAGCCGTTTGTCATGGAGGGAGCTACTTATCCCAGCTGCAGTTGCTGCACCATACTCCGATCTGAATCTTCGCTAACACCTGGGGGATCTGGCCTCCCGCATGGATGCTCACCACGCATCCTATGTCGCCATCTTGGGAGACGCGGGCTCTCCCACCTCAGTTGTGGTTCCCGCCGAAGATATACAAGCTAGCTACAGGGATTTCCTGCATACTCAGGGTGAAGCTGAAGGGCCCCAGCGACATCCCTGGATTAAGCCTAGTACTCTGCATTCGCGGGACATCCACGCTGGAGAGAAGGTGGGTTGGGGACACAAGGTGAATCTCAGAGACATTTGCCTTTAAAAGAAGATCAGAGGCCCGGCTACATCACGGATATATTAGTGAGTGGGGTGACATTGACGGAGACTGCTAGTCCACAAACCTACGTACCTCTACTTAGTTCACCACACTTACCTGCACCGAGCTATTTTACACAAGCTCTGAGGGATCGAGTTACTGGAGAGTATGACTCATTGCATGCGGGGACTTTTAGTACTGTAGCATGTCCATCATCACCCTTCAGTATGTCACCTCCAGATTTCACGCTGAATGCGGGACTCCTCTCGAGGCAGGGGGTGGGATGATCCGCAGATACTAGTTTCCAGGCGACATTCTCCCATGTCACATTAAGCCTTATTGCCTGTTGGGACAGATCTCCATGCTTTTATATTTGCATCTACCTTGCTTCTAGAATGAGACTTATAACACACAATACTCTAAGTCGGAGCTTTCCTATTGAACTTTTGCTGAGGCCGGACTTTTGTAAATTATAGGTTTTTGCTTGTGCAACCTCATAACATATTGTAGTAGATGGCAACTATTTATAATCCTGCAAATTATCTAATACCGTTTGATATGTTCATTAGCTTCCTAAAGTAATGATGTTATTTCCTCTCTAACCCTAAGCTTGAGTTAGGTGATGTGTTCTGCTATTTATAATAACGCTAAATTTGATGTGGGTACACTCTTAGGTCTAGATATGGTATTTAAAAATTCACAGACCATCCCATAGCTGTAACAATTGTAGGCTATATCATTGCAGAATTATGTGATTTTAGCACCTATATAACTTACCCGGGCAGTGAGTCAGTTTGGTATATCATCTAGGCCTCCACTTGATAGTTCCTAAATTTGGTATTAAAGGGACAGTTAAGTCCAAAAAAAAACTTTCATGTTTTAAATAGGGAATGCAATTTTAAACAACTTTCCAATTTACTTTAATCACCAATTTTGGTTTGTTCTTTTGGTATTCTTAGTTGAAAGCTAGACCTAGGAAGGCTCATATGATAATTGCTAAGCCCTTGAAGGCCGCCTCTAATCACATGCTTTTGTATTTGCTTTTCACAGCAGGGGAGAGCTAGTTCAGGTAAACCCTATAGATAACATTGTGAGCACGCCCGTGAATTGTGGCAGACACTGCACTAATTGGCTAAAATAAAAGTCAATAGATAATAAATACAATGTCATGTGATCAGGGGGCTGTCAGAAGATGTTTAGATACAATGTAATCACAGAGGTAAAAAGTATATTAATATAACTGTGTTGGTTATGCAAAACTGGGGAATGGGTAATAAAGGGATTATCTATCTTTTAAAACAACAAAAATTCTGGTGTTGACTGTCCCTTTAAGGGTTATATAGCCATTACGCTCTATACTGTTGAATACAGCTCAGTCAGTTTAGCCGTTAGCATTAACTAATTATATTTCTTTGGTCTGGGTAGTAGTAACCTAGGTACAAGCTAGAACGAAACTATAGCCTTCTTGTAATGTACTATTAATTTAAAGTTTATCACTAATGCCTTTCTGGTATATCAATTATATGTAGTTTTGATGCCGACTCCATTTCCATTTCATTCACAAGATTTCACTGTTAATGTAGTTGATGGTATTCTGGTTTATACAGCCAGTCACTTCATAGATGCCTTATGGGGGCTTGAAGTATCCAAAGCTCCTTTCCTACCCTCAGCCGGCGAGGGAGGGAATCAAATTGATAGTTTGAGGGAATAGAACTTTAGGCTATGACCCGTATTAATTATTTATGCTAGTGACATCAACATGTTACCTTATTCAATTATAAAATGTTGACATTCTACAGTAGTATCTACTAAGTAGTGTTATTTTCATTTGTTACTAATGGTTGGTTGTTTCTATCTATATGTGTATGAATTGAAACTTTGATATGATCCATGCTAGCTCATGTATATTAGTTTCAGTTCATTCAGTTCTCACCATGGTTGCTACTCTCACTCCAGATATACTTGTATATTTTGATTAATAACCCCCCCCCCATTTCCCATTTCCCATTTCTTATTATATCATTCCACTTTATTCTGTTTTATATCGGGGGGGTTCACCTTCGGTCCATATGTGACCATTCTTTGTCAAGCGGTATTTACCCGCTGGAAAATTCACTTTGTAAGTGTCATTAGGCCTAATAGGGTCTTAGCCAGGACTACGGTACCCCAATGTTTAATATACCTATATCAAAGGGCCCCTGAGGGGCCGGATAACTAGTCATTCCATGAAACTATTATATACATAAAATGGAGGCTTCAGTTAATGGTGAGTTATCTCATATGTTTGTTAATGCTTTTCTCCCCTTGTTAATAATTGCATTGTATAGTGACACATGCCAGGTGGTTGTGATCTGTAATATGCACCATTTATTGTACAGTTTATTTTATTTTCTTTGTTATGTAAAGCCTCAATAAAAGATTTAAAAAAAAATAAAAAAAATAAATATCTCTGTATACCATATCTGTCCTTAAACATAACCGTTCATATAGATAATATATATTCATCCATGAACAAATAACTCCTTCACTTCCTCTCATATGCAAGATTTATAATGAGAAAAGAATAGAGTAAGCAAAAACATAAGAGAGAGAGAAAAAAAGGGAAGAAAAGGGAGGGAAGCCCCCTTTATCCCCTTCCCCCTCCCTCCCCCCTCTAATTCTCGTTGAACTGCCATTTTCCTCCAAGCTGTTCTTCTTGAATAAATATAGAATTTTCAAATACTTTAACCCCTTAACGACCGAAGATGTGCCAGGAACGTCCTCTGAGGTTTGAAGCTCTGGAAGCATCGTGATTGCTTCCAGATGCTTTTAAGGTATTGCAGTGATGCCTCAATATTGAGGCATCTCTGCAATACCTTTTTTACCCACCGATGCAGAGAGAGCCACTGATCGTTGGTGGGTGGGAGCAGCTGCAGGGAGGCGGGTGGGAGGTGGGTGGGTGGCTCATCGCTGGCGGATATATGCCAGATGGGGTCGGGAGCGCACACGGGAGTGCCGGGAGCACGCACGGGGGAGGGCGGGGGGCGAGAACTCCCACGGGGGCGGGAACGGGGTGGGACCGCTACACTATGGTACAATAATATGCAGGGAGTGGGTAATTTGAGCGCAGGAGCCACTCAAACAGTATTGCAGTGATGCCTCAATGTTGAGGCATCCTGCAATACTATTCCTGACTGCTGGGTTCCATTTTGATTGCTCCCACAGAGCAATCACTTCCGGTTTTACTCCATGTGGAGCCCAGCAGTCAGGCAGAGCATCAGAAGCCATCGGACAGCCTTCTGCTGCTCTGTAAGTGTGCTAAGTGCCTTGGTGGGTGGAGGCCCTTAGTAAAATCACATACATACATATAAATAATAATTTATATGTATGTATGTGATTTTACTAAGTGCCTCGACCACCCATATAGCCCCCCACCCCACTCCCCATGTGGCTTCAAAGATGGCGATGCCCAGTGCATTATGGGACTTCTGGCGGTGTCACTAGCCTGTCTCATCATATGGGGCAGGCTGGGGTCATCCAATCTGAGCTTGCTCTATAATTTAATTAATAATAACAAAATATCCCATGTGTCTGATCATGTCATTATTAGTAAAGATTGACACTGATCAGTGTGGATCTCCCTCCCTCTCCTCACTTGCGTTTTTGTTGGAGAAAGAGAGAGATCTGTGTTGAGAGAGAGAGATATTTATTTAGTTATATTAGTTTTAAAATTTAAAAAACAAACACACAGATTACGAGTTTTGCGTTAGAGGCTGTGCGGTGCTAACAAGCAGTTTATGCTCACTGCTCTCTTACAGACAGCGCTGGTATTGTGGATTTTTACAAACCCGGCGTTAACCGCAAAAAGTGAGCGAAGAGCAAAATTTTGCTCCAAATCTCACCTCAATACCAGCGCTGCTTACGTTAGCGGTGAGCTGGTAAAACGTGCTTGTGCACGATTTCCCTAAAGGAATCAATGGGGGAGAGCCGGCTGAAAAAAAAACTAACACCTGCAAAAAAGCAGCATTTAGCTCCTAACGCAGCTCCATTGATTCCTATTGGGAAATACTTTTTATGTCTACACCTAACACCCTAACATGAACCCCGAGTCTAAACACCCCTAATATTACACTTATTAACCCATAATCTGCCGCCCCCAACATCGCCGCATCCTACATTATAGTTATGAACCCCTAATCTGCTGCCCCCAACATCGCTGAACCCTACATTATATTTATTAACCCCTAATCTGCCGCCCCCAATGTCGCCGCACCCTAACTACATTTATTAACCCCTAATCTGCCACCCACAATGTCGCCACCACTATAATAAAGTTATTAACCCCTAAACCTAAGTCTAACCCTAACCCCCCTAACTTAAATATAATTACAATAAATCTAAAGAAAATTACTACAATTACCTAAATAATTCCTATTTAAAACTAAATACTTGCCTATAAAATAAACCCTAAACTAGCTACAATATAACTAATAGTTACATTGTAGCTATCTTAGGGTTTATTTTTATTTTACAAGCAGCTTTGTATTTATTTTAACTAGGTGCAATAGTTATTAAATAGTTATTAACTATTTAATAACTACCTAGTTAAAATAAAGACAAATTTACCTGTAAAATAAAACCTAACCTGTTACAATTACACTTAACACTACACTATAATTAAATAAACTAAATTAAATACAATTAATTACAATTAAATAAAATTATCTAAAGTACGAAAAAAACACTAAATTACAGTAAATAATAAAATAATAACAAGATTTTTAAACTAATTACACCTACTCTAATCCCCCTAACAAAATAAAAAAGCCCCCCAAAATGAAAAAAAGCCCTACCCTACACTAAATTACAAATAGCCCTTAAAAGGGCCTTTTGGGGGGCATTGCCCCAAAGTAATCCGCTCTTTTACCTGAAAAAAAAGTACAAATACCCCCCAACATTAAAACCCACCACCCACACAACCAACTCTACTCTGAAACCCACCCAATCCCCCCTTAAAAAAAACCTAACACTAACCCCTTGAAGATCACCCTATCGTGAGACATCTTCACCCAACCGGGCAGAAGTGGTGCTCCAGACAGGCAGAAGTCTTCATCCAAGCCGGGCAGCAGAGGTCCTCCAGACGGGCAGAAGTCTTCATCCAGATGGCATCTTCTATCTTCATCCATCCGGCGCGGAGCGGGTCCATCTTCAAGACTTCCGACGCGGAGCATCCTCTTCATCCGGAGTCTTCTTACTAAATTAAATACCTTTAAGTGACGTCATCCAAGATGGCGTCCCTTCAATTCCGATTGGCTGATAGAATTCTATCAGCCAATCGGAATTAAGGTAGAAACAATCCTATTGGCTGATGCAATCAGCCAATAGGATTGAGCTCACATTCTATTGGCTGATTGGAACAGCCAATAAGATTGAACTTCAATCCTATTGGCTGGTTGCATCAGCCAATAGAATTTTTTCTACCTTAATTCCAATTGGCTGTTAGAATTCTATCAGCCAATCGGAATTGAAGGGACGCCATCTTGGATGACGTCACTTAAAGGTACTGTCATTTAGTAAGAAGACTCTGGATGAAGAGGATGCTCCCCGTCAGATGTCTTGAAGATGGACCCGCTCCGCGCCGGATGGATGAAGATAGAAGATGCCATCTGGATGAAGACTTCTGCCCGTCTGGAGGACCTCTGCTCCCCGGCTTGGGTGAAAACTTCTGCCCGTCTGGAGGACCACTTCTGCCCGGTTGGGTGAAGATGTCTCACGGTAGGGTGATCTTCAAGGGGTTAGTGTTAGTTTTTTTTTAAGGGGGGATTGGGTGGGTTTCAGAGTAGGGTTGGTTGTGTGGGTGGTGGGTTTTAATGTTGGGGGGTATTTGTACTTTTTTTTCATGTAAAAGAGCTGATTACTTTGGGGCAATGCCCCGCAAAAAGGCCCTTTTAAGGGCTATTTGTAATTTAGTGTAGGGTAGGGCTTTTTTTTTTATTTTGGGGGGCTTTTTTATTTTGTTAGGGGGATTAGAGTAGGTGTAATTAGTTTAAAAATCTTGTAATTATTTTATTATTTTCTGTAATTTAGTGTTTGTTTTTTTTGTACTTTAGATAATTTTATTTAATTGTATTTAATTTAGTTAATTTATGTAATTATAGTGTAGTGTTAGGTGTAATTGTAACTTAGGTTAGGTTTTATTTTACAGGTAAATTTGTCTTTATTTTAACTAGGTAGTTATTAAATAGTTAATAACTATTTAATAACTATTGTACCTAGTTAAAATATAAAGTTGCCTGTAAAATAAAAATAAACCCTAAGATAGCTACAATGTAACTATTAGTTATATTGTAGCTAGTTTAGGGTTTATTTTATAGGTAAGTATTTAGTTTTATATAGGAATTATTTAGGTAATTATAGTAATTTTACTTAGATTTATTGTAATTATATTTAAGTTAGGGGGGTTAGGGTTAGGGATAGACTTAGGTTTAGGGGTTAATACATTTAATATAGTGGCGGCGATGTTGGGGGCGGCAGATTAGTGGTTAATAATTGTAGGTAGGTGTCGGCGATGTTAGGGATGGTAGATTAGGGGTTAATAATATTTAACTAGTGTTTGCAATGCGGGAGTGTGGTGGTTTAGGGGTTAATATATTTATTTTAGTGTTTGCGATGTGGGGGGGGCCTCGGTTTAGGGGTTAATAGGTAGTTTATGGGTGTTAATGTACTTTTTAGCACTTTAGTTAAGAGTTTTATGCTACGGCATTGCAGTGTAAAACTCTTAACTACTGGCTTTAAAATGCGGTACCAGGCTTGACAGGAGAGGGTTTACCGCTCACTTTGGTCAAACTCGTAATACTGGTGCTATGCAAGTCCCATTGAAAATATAGGATACGCAATTGACGTAAGGGGATTTGCGGTATTTCCGAGTCTGGCCAAAAAAGTGAGCAGTGAGCCTGTAATTTTAAGACTCGTAATACCAGCGGGCGTTAAAAAGCAGCATTGGGACTGGCCAACACTGCTTTTTAACCCTAATGCACAACTCGTAATCTAGCCGAAAGGTTCTTTTCAGAGACATTAACCCCTAGCTTGCCAGTGACCACTACAAATCACTGGCACTTGCACAAAAGCACTTTTTTGCTCTGTGCATTTTTTTAGGGGTTCATTTCTTTTAGTCATTTTTTAATTTTTATTTTTTTTGTAATTTTTTTTTCTCTGTGACAGATAAAAATAAATCATGTCACAGAGAACATATAGTGCTGAGGAGGCGTATGCCATACTTGCATCAGAGTCAGACGCCTCTATGTCGGATTCAGACCCCAATTTTGACCCTGCCATATGCTCAGATACATCATTAGATACAATCTCAACTGATAGTGATGTATCTGTGGCTGCCACCACCCCTGCTACCCCCCTGCCAGAAGGAGACGTGTTGTTCCAGCTGCCGAAGGGTGGGTAATGCCTCATCACCAGAGGCCAGATATCCCAACCTTCACAGCAAATCCTGGCATCAATGTGGATGTGGCCGGATTTAACCCCCAGCAGTTTATGGAGGTTTTTCTGGGCAATGATGTATTGGGGAACATTGTCGCCCAAACTAATTTATATGCCCATCAGTTCCGTGCTGCAAAGCCTGATAGTTTTTTGGCAAAGCAACAATGGGGCCCCGTCAATGTGCCAGAATTTAAAAAATTCTGGGCATTGACTATGCTGATGGGCATCATAAAGAAACCCTTCCTTCGCTCCTACTGGAGCAGTACCCCCATTTGCTCTACCCCTATTTTCTCCCAGAGTATGTCGAGGAAGAGGTTTGAAAAGATTCTACATTTCATGCACTTCAGCGACAACAGCCTGTGCCCCCCTAGGGAGCATCCCCAATTTCACAGGCTGTATAAAATCTGCCCACTGATTACCCACTTTGCTGCCAGGTTTGCAGAGGCTTATACACCTGGAAGGAATATATGTGTGGATGAATCCCTGATGAAGTATAAGGGAATGCTGGAATTCAAGCAGTATATTCCATCCAAGCGCTCCAGGTATGGGGTAAAGGTGTATAAGCTTTGTGAGAGCGAGACTGGGTATACTCAGGCGTTCCGGGTTTATGAGGGAAAGGATAGCCACCTTGACCCTCCAGGTTGCCCAGAACATATGGGAACCACTGGCAAGATTGTCTGGGACCTGACATTACCCCTAATGAACAAAGGGTACCACTTATATTTGGATAATTTTTTATACAAGTGTCCTTTTGTTCAAGCTACTGTATTGCTTTGATACAGTAGCTTGTGGTACAATTAAAAAGAACCGCAAAGGTTTCCCAGGACAACTTGCACGCACCCGGCTACAAAGGGGGGAGACCTCAGCTCTGCGCCAAGAGGAGCTGTTGGCACTTAAGTACAGAGACAAGAAGGATGTGTACCTTCTTACCACCATCCACAATGAGAGGACTGTGGAAGTCTCTGTACGTGGCAGAGCTGAGAGCATAAGGAAGCCAGTGTGCATCAAGGCTTATAACCGGCATATGGGTGGGGTTGATCTGGCAGATCAGCTGTTGCAGCCCTACCTGATTATGCGGAGGACAAGGGCCTGGTACAAAAAGGTTGCAATTTACTTAATGCAGATTGCAACGCATAACACTTTTTTGTTGTTCAAAAAAGCAATCCCTGGAATGAAACTAACTTTTTTACAGTTTCAGCTCCAGATCATTTCGGGGATTTTGTACCAAGATGCACCTGCTCCCCGGGCGTTGATGGGAGAGAGCAGAGTTGGGGCTACCCATTTTATTTTTAAAATCCCCCCCCCTACTGCCGCAAAGCAGAAACCTAAAAAAAAAATGCAGAGTCTGTACCAAGACGGGGCAGAGAAGGGACACTGATTGCCCAGTACAGCCTGGACTCTGCATTGGGGACTGCTCCAAGTGGTATCACACACTAGTAATTTTTTTTTTACCTTTGCCGTTGTGTGTTTATTTGGGGAAGGGTTTGCTTATGTTTACTGTTACTGAGCTTGTCACTCTTCTATTTTATATAAGTTCTAAAATTGGTGATGTATTTGACCAAAACCCCTGTCAAACCTGGGGGGCATCGGTATACTCAGGGGATCTTGCAGAAAACAACCTGGAGTGTTTTCTTGCAATAACTTAAAACAAGCTCTCCTAAATCATAGTAAAAAAGCAATGTGTGTGTAAAAATGAAAATTAAAAAATTACCACAATACACATTCTCCAATTTTTGTGGCTCAAACGGTTGCATCAAAGGCATCAAAGCACTCATATACAATACCTTGGGGTGTTAACGTTTCAAATATATACACTTTCATGGCAATAAATACAACTGGGGTATGCGATAGGCCCCAAACTAAAGATAGGCCTATCAGAAGAAATACTCTCACTTTCAACTCAAATTACAAGCCATACAATTGTAACTGAACCTTCCCAAAATCCTGGCAAACCTATGCATGGGGGGCATAGGTGTACTCAGGAGGTCTTGCAGAAAACAACCTGGAGTGTTTTTTGTGCAATAACTTACAACAGTCTCTCCTAAATCATAGTCAAAAAGCAATGTGCGTGTAAAAATGAAAATTCAAAAATAACCACCATACACTTTCTCCAATTTATTTGACTAAAACGGTTGCTTCAAAGGCATCAAAGCCCACCATATACAATACCTTTGGGTGTCAACTTTTCAAATATATGCACATTCATGGAAAGCAAATAAATTGGGGTATGTAAAAAGACCCCCAAAAATACGATAGGCAAACAAAATATGTTAAATGTGAAAAAAAAAATCACAAACGCATGTCAGATATTTAGCATTGCACCCCCCAAACAAGCCAACAAACCTATGCAAAGGTGGTATCACTGTACTCAGGAAATGTTGGTGAACACATATAGGGGTCTTCTTTGGCAGTAACACATAACACGAGCTAAGAATCCATGTGTGTGAAAAATAACACAAAAAAATGACTGCCCAATAGTTTGAAAATAACTGGTGGTTGAATTAGTACATGGAAAGTGTTAAAATACCAGCATTTCAAATACCCTAGGGGGTCTACTTTTCAAAAATATATGGTTTGATGGGGGTAAATTACTTTGGCCGGCTTCAGAAATGTCCTAAATAGGACATGGATGCATGGGATGTGAAAATTCCAAGTTGAAAAACTGGAATGCGCCCCCTAAAAATAAGGCCATTTAGCCCCCAGAGAACCCGACACACCTATACATGGGTGGTATCACTGTACTCAGGAGATGTTGTTGAACACATATTGAGGTGTTTTTTGGCAGTAACAAATAACAGGAGCTGAGAATCCATGCCTAAAGTACAATGTGTGTGAAAATTAACACAAAAAATGACTACCCAAAAGTTTGACAAAGACTGTTGGTCGAATTAGCGCATGGAAAATGTTAAAATACCAGCATTTGAAATACCCTAGCCCCCAGAGAACCCGACACACCTATACATGGGTGGTATCACTGTACTCAGGAGCTGTTGCTGAAGACATATTGGGGTGTTATTTGGCACCCTTAACGTTCTCAGTAAATGTATTCTTAAATTGCTATTTTGTCAAAAAATCACTTTTTTTTTCAAACTTTGGCATAGATTGGTGGTAAAATGGTTGCATGGAAAGAGTCAAAATACCCCAAGTTTAATACCTTAGGTTGTCTTCTTTTAAAAAAATATATACATGTGAAGAATGGTATATAATATGTGTGGGTACAGTAAATGAGTAAGAGGAAAATTACAGCTAAACATAAACACAGCAGAAATGCAAAAATAACCTTGGTCCCAGACGGTCAACAAATTGAAAAGTGGTTTGGTCACTAAGGGGTTAATTTGTTGGATCGGTAACTGTAAGGATTTTATATACTTCTCCCATTTGCCCATGAATTTAGCAATTTGTTTCTCTGACTGTCTGTCTATATCAAATTGTTCATATATCATTTGTTGATGCAGTCTCTTTAAAAATAACTGTACACTTAGATTTTTTTTAGACTTCCACTCGCTGAGTATTATGTTTCTACTTACTAAAATTATGATGTTTAACAAGGGGGTTATAGCCCCATGTTCTATTCCTTTAGCTAGGAATATAATTTCCCTTGCTGTAAAGTTCACGTTAATTTTACATTTTTTCTTCATCCAGTAACGTATCTTTAGCCAAAAAATATTTAATTTAGGACAAAGATACATACAGTGTAATATATCTGTTTTCTCATATCTGCATTTTTTACAGGAATTATCTTGGGAGTTATCCCCCTTAGCCATTAAGTACGGAGTTAAATAAACTTGGTATATTATTTTTGATTGTGATTCCCTCCAACTTGATAATAAGTTAGATTTTCTCACTCTATTAACACTAGCTCTTATGTCCTTATCTCTAACTCTGGAGAGAGCCATTTATTGATTGATTCGTAGATATATTTAATTCTTGTCTGATCATTAAGTTTGTTATATAGGAGTGAGCAAGAGGTAACTCCTTGTGAAAATACATTTATGATTGGGATCAAAGTTTTCCAGTTATCCTTGCTATAAATGGTATCTCCTATCTTAATACAATAATGTCTCAGCTGAAGATAAATATAAAATTGTGTATTTAACCATCCAAAATTATTTTTCATATAATAAAAGTCCTGAATATGTTTCTTATCTTCATCAATGATCTGATATAAATGGGTAAATCCCTTTTTTTTTTTTGCCATTTTTGACAGATCCTTGTGCTAACTATAACTTCAGGATTCCCCTTTATGGGGAGATGTTTTGAAAAGTAAAAATCAGTCTTAAAGGGATAGAAAAGTCAAAATTAAACTTGCATGGTTCCGATAGAACATGTCATTTTAAGACACTTTTAAATTCACTTCTATTTTCAAATGTGATTTGTTCTCTTAGTATCCCTTGTTAAAAAAAGAATATGCACATATCATACACTAGTGGGAGCTGCTACTAATTGGTGCCTGCACACATTTGTCTATTGTGATTGGTTACATAGATATTTTCAGCTTCTTGTCAGTAGTGCAATGCTGTCTCTTCATCAAAGGATAACAAGAGAATGAAGAAAATTTGATAATAGAATTAAATTGCAAAGAAGTTTAAAATTGTATGTTCTTTCTGAATTATAAAAGAAAATTTTAGGGTTTACTATCCCTTTAAGAATTTGACATATTTTTTGCCAAGCTAATATTGTTTCCTTTATTCTCCAGCCTTTTAATCTTATCCGGTTTGATACTCAATATGAATTAAAGTATTCAATTCAAAAGGTCTAACTATGTTTTTCTCCAAGTCTATAACATTTTTGTTTTCAGTAATCCAAGCCAAAACTATTTTTGCCAGAAAAACATAATTGTAAATATTTAGGTCAGGTAACCCCAAACCTCCCCATTCTTTTGAAATGGAAAGTTTTGTATTTGATATTTTAGGTTTCTTACCATTCCAACATGACTGATTTATTGCCTGCTTAACCCATTTTAAGTCCTTACTTTTAATTTTAAATGGTAGATTTTAAATTAAATATAATATCTTAGGGGTTGTTATCATTTTTACCATATTAATTTTCCCTGAGAATGCTATTGGTAAACATGTCCACCTTTTTATATCTTCTATAATTTTTTACAAATAAAGGGTCATAATTTAACTTATACCATTCTCCTGGTATATGTGAAAATATTATTCCTAAATATTTTATTCTTACATCTGCCACCTTAAATTTTGTATTCAATATAGAATCTTTCTCTTTTAATAACCAAAGTATTTCCAACTTATTTATATTAACGTTATACCTGGAAAAGGGTCAGAATGTCTCTATTATTGAAGATATTATCAGAATCTAATTTTTAGAATCTCTAAGAAAAATTAGCATATAATCTGTGTAAGCTGCAGCTTTTAATTCCATACTCCCTATCTGGATACCTTGTATTATCTTCCTAACTTGAACCAACAAAGATTCAAGGGCCAAATCAAACAATATTGGTGAAAGAGGGCAGCCTTGATGAGTGCCTCTAAACTTTTCTATGTAGTCTGATTGTTGACCATTTATAAAAGGTACAGTTTTGGGGGAGGAATAAAGAGCTTTTATACACTCCATAATATTGCCTTTAAATCCAAAATTAATTAGAGAAGCAAAAAGATGATCCCATTCTACTGAATCGAAGCCTTTTTCTGCATCCAGTGTTAATAATAATAAATCCAAGCCCTTTTTATATAATATATCCTTATTAGCCCAAACATATGAAATTACATTAGCTACCCTTCTAATATTATAAAAAGATAATCTTCCGTTTATGAACCCAGATTGATCCGGATATATTAAAAGTGAGATCACAGATTGTAATCTATTTGCAATAATACCTGTTAATATTTTAAAGTCTGAATTTAACAATGAAATTGGTCTAAAAGATGCCATATCTTGTTGGTCCTTTTCAGGTTTCAATATTACAATAGTTACAGAATCCAAAAATCTATCTAAATTTTGTTTCTGGGTAATAGAGAATAAATAAATTTATAGACCCTTTCAAGAATTGAAACTATTTCAGTAATCTATAAAACTCATTCCGCAGATTGTCCGGACCAGCTGCCTTGTATACAGGAAGAGTTTTAATCATATTCTCTATTTCTTCTTTTCCAATCCGACGGTTTAACTATTCCAATTGTTCTGAGGAAATTTGAGGTACCCTTATTTTTTCCCAAAATCTTTTTTTTTTCTCTTGATTTATCCCCTGTGTTCTATATATTTGGGAATAGTACTCCGTAAAAGCTTTTAAGATATCTTCTTGCGAGGATATATTTGTGTTTTTTATTTTAATATTAGCGATCACCATTTTCTTTTTATGAATCTTATTTAAACTTGCTAAATATTTACCTGCCTTATTACCGTATCTTTGAAATCTACTTCTACTTCTAATATCTTCTTGAGTGGTTTTCTGAAGAATAAATGTATTCCTTTGATTATTAGCTAATGTATATTTATTCCAGTTCTCCGGAGATGGTTCCCTTAGGTACCTATTATAGGCGTTATTTAAAGTGTTCATAAGTTGTGTTTCCAGTATGATTTGTTTCATTTTCTTTTGAGCTATGAAGGTGATCATTTCAGATTTTAACACCGCTTTTGCCATCTCCCAATATATTAATGGCTTCTGTATATATTCCCTATTAAATTTTTCATAATCCTTTAACATATTCTTTAAAAATTGACGAAATTCTGTGTTTGTTGACAGATATTTTGGAAAATAAAAAATATTTCCCTTTTTAATTTCTGATCCATAAATTAATTCAACCGGAACATGGTCCAATATTGTTATTGGATATATATTAGTATCTGTAACTACAGGTATCAAATTCTTTGTTATAAGTATCAAATCTATCCGGGAGTGTGATTTATGGACCTTTGAGACACAAGTAAATCCTCTAACTGCATGATTTCTATATCTCCAGATATCTTGTACTCCTAAAGTTGGTTATTTATTCTTAAACACCCTAGTTTCTTTTCTAGAATATTTACATTCTGGGTTTATTTTTCATATCTTAAATGTATCAATCTACATTTTAGGTACCATATTAAAGTCTCCTCCCAAGATTATTTTGGTATCTAAATAGTCTAACAATTTACCCTGCAATTTGTCACAATTTTTTTTTACTAAACTCATTGGGCCCATATATGTTACAGATTGTAAAGATTTCTGAGTTAAAATCAATTTTAATGATAACTATACGTTCATTAGGGTCAATAACTTTTTCCAAAATTTTATAATTTAAAATTTTATTAATAAGTATAGCTACTCCCTTCTTCCTAGCCATACAGGCAGATGCTATTATTTCTCCAATCCAATTAGATTTAAATTTGGTGTTCTCTATTGCTTTCAGATGTGTCTCTTGTATAAGCTATATCTGTACCCAGCTTTTTTAGATGTTTTATTATGGCCTTCCTTTCAATGGGGGAAGTTATTCCACCAACGTTCCATGATATTAACTTAAAATTTTTCAGAACCATGTTGTTCTATATAAATTTTAATATATTCTATTTGCAGCAATAAGCGGGAGAGAGCAGAGGAGGAGGGAGAGGGGAGAAGAAAGAGAAGGAAGGGGGGAAAAGGGGGGAGGGAAGGTGGGGGAAAATGGGGAATGTAAATGCTAATATTTAAAAATTGTCTAATTATTTGCTCCATGGACCTCATATCACATAATTATACAAAACATATCTGAAATACTCATGTCCCCTAATATCCAAATCTCTTTCAGTATATTTCAATACCTTACTCTTCTTCTAACTTAAAGGGACAGCCAACACCAGAATGTTTGTAGTTTTAAAAGATAGATAATCCCTTTATTACCAATTCCCCAGTTTTGCATAACCAACACAGTTATAATTATACACATTTTACCTCTGTAATTACCTTTTATCTAAGCCTCAACAGACAGCCCCCTTATTTCAGTTCTTTTGACAGACTTGCATTTTAGCCAATCAGAGCTGACTCCATGGTAAATTCACATGCATAAGCTCAATGTTATCTATAAGAAATTAGCATATGAACCTCCTAGGTTTAGCTTTCAACTAAGAATACCAAGAGAACAAATCAAAAATTGGTGATAAAAGTAAATTGGAAAGTTGTTTAAAATGACATACCCTATTTGAATCATGAATGTTTTTTTGGGACTTGACTGTCCTTTTAAACTATCTCTTGACTTCGACTGGATCATCAAATTCTTTTATACCCTCTGGTCCTATATATTTCAATCTAGCTGGATATATAACTACGACCTTATGCCCAGCTGATTTTAAATTTGTACATAGAAGAGTCGTTTTCCTTCTCTTATGTAGGGTCTCCACCGAGTAGTCACTAAAAATCTAAATTCTTTTCCCATCCGTTTCCAAATTACCTTTTTTCCTATAGAGATTAATAAGTTTAACTTTATCTTGGAAGTCTTGAAACTTTGCTATCACTGGTCTGGATCTCTGATCATTAGAGTTTTCTCTTAAAGTACCAATCCTATGAGTTCTTTCAATCTTTAGAGGGAGATCTTTTTCCTCAAAGCCTAATAATCTAGATAACTGGTTTGATATAAAATACTGCAGATCTTTATACGTATTTTCCTCTTGCAGACCTATGATTCTTAAGTTGTTTCTTTGGGCTCTGTTTTCTAAATCCTCAATCTTTAAAACCAACTCCATAATTTGTGTACTATTCTTATTTTGTAGCTCTTCTAATCTTATTTGACTATCTTCTACTTCAGATATTCGTTCCTCTGATTCCTGTATTCTACCTGAGAAATTCTTTAGATCGTCTGTTAGCTTAGATACTTCAGAATGAATTTTGTCTAACCGTGGAATAAACATTTCTGACAGTTTTCTGACAATTATATCGCCTTCCCCTGATATTAAACCTTTTTCTGCACATCCATCTAGGGAGGTCTTTGATTTCCTGCTAGATACTTGTTTTTTCTCTTGTGTTTTTTGTCTTTTGGACATTGTGAAATTGTCTGGGTTAGTGACAAATTTATCCATATATTAATAAAGAGTGATAAAAAAAAGTGGAGGAAAACAAAAAAACAATTTGATTCCTAACTCCAAGGAATCTATATAGAGTGCTACTTAATTAATATTTGTGACCAATACGTTTTAGAGCTAATGTGTGCTGTAAACTTTTAGTACTCTTCTAGGTGGTGTACAGACAGATGACTATGCCACTATTCTGGGGAGGTGTTATCTTAATCACTTAATCTTACGTCTTAATCTATGTAGATCAATATATTATCTGTTTGAGTAAGACTATATTCAAGCTATCAATGCACATGAATCATATCCAGAAAGACCCTTTACCTATCACCTAGTTTTGTCTTATTTCTAGCCAGACCATGTCTGATAGAATTCTATCAGCCAATCGGAATTAAGGTAGAAAAAATCCTATTGGCTGATGCAATCAGACAATAGGATTGAACTTCAATCCTATTGGCTGATGTAATCAGCCAATAGGATTGAGCTCGCATTCTATTGGCTGATTGGAACATCAATCCAACATCAAGCCAATCAGAATCGAAGGGACGCCATCTTGGATGACATCACTTAAAGTGATATTCATTCAGCAAGAAGGCATCGCTGGAAGAGGATGCTCCGCGTCGGATGTCTTGAAGATGGACCCGCTCCGTGCCGGAAGGATGAAGATAGAAGATGCTGTCTGGTTGAAGACTTCTGCCCGTCTGGAGGACCACTTCTGTCCGTCTGGAGGACCACTTCTGCCGGATTCGTTGAGGACATCTTGCTGCTTGGATGAAGACGTCTCCCGGTAAGTGAATCTTCAGGGGCTTAGTGTTAGGATTTTTTTAAGAGTGTATTGGGTGGGTTCATTTTTTAGGTTAGGGCTTTGGGCAGCAAAAGAGATAACTGCCCTTTTAAGAGCAATGCCCATCCAAATGCCCTTTTCAGGGCAATGGGGAGCTTAGTTTTTTTTAGCTAGTATTTTATTTGGGGGGTTGGTTGTGTGGGTGGTGGGTTTTACTGTTGGGGGGTTGCTTGTATTTTTTTTTTACAGGTAAAAGAGCTGATTAGGAATAATTTAGATAGTAATTTTATTTAGATTTATTTAAATAATATTTAAGTTAGGGGTGTTAGGGTTAGGGTTAGGTTTAGGGGTTAATACATTTAGAATAGTGGTGGCGACGTTGGGGGCGGCAGATTAGGGGTTAATAAATGTAATGTAGGTGGCAGCGGTGTAGGGGGCAGCAGATTAGGGGTTAATAACATAATTTAGGTGGCGGTGGGCTCCGGGAGTGGATGTTTAGGGGTTAATAAGTTTATTTTGTTGAGGCGGGGTCCGGGAGCGGCGGTTTAGGGGTTAATAACTTTATTCGAGTTGTGGTGGGCTCCGGGAGCAGCGGTTTAGGGGTTAATAACTTTATTTAGTTGAGCAGTGGGATAGGGGTAAAACAGTTTAGTTTAGTGTGGGTGTTTAGTGAAAATATACCAATAAAGCTGGGAAAAAGCAGAAGAGCAGCGAGATTGATGACTGTTAGTTAACAACAGTCCGCTGCTCATCGCCCCGTACTTCGTGCGTTGCTTTTTGACAGCTTTTTTGGTAACTTTGGAGAAAATATTCAGGTCCGCGGCAGCGATGTTAGGCGATGTTAGGTGAGCGTATTGGTGCCGGCAAATGCAGCACAGTTGACAGCTTGATAAATAGGCCCCATAGTCTCAATAGCTTGTTGTTTGGCAAGTCAATACATCAATATCTGGGAATAATCTTTTTTTGCCCAGTTGTGCTTTTCACAGATAAGGACATTCCAGTAGTATCCTGCCAAAAACAAAAAAAGCAGTCCAACCCTGAAATACCAGGCAATCAGCCCTTGAAAATGAAAATGGATACCCCAGATGATTGTTATGGCCTTAGGGAGATTCACCAATAATTTACACTTAAAAAATTAAAGAATAACCATTACTAAGCAATGCCTCAATAGCTTTTTCTTTGGCAAGTTGCCATCTGGGAATAGTTTTTGCCCAATTATGCTTTTCACAGAGGAGAACATTAATGTGGTCTCAACTTGTCTAAAAAGGATGGTCCAGCCTGAAATACCAGACAATCCTCCCCTGAACGAGGAACATGGCGACAGCAGAAGATCATTCTTGCCTTCTTTGGGCCTCATCAGGAAGATGTAACTATATTCCTCTAGGCGCATGCGCACACACATATATATGTCCATGGGCCTGTTGTGGACAGGGCTAGGTTGCATCCTGGTGTGTGATGGGTGGAGCCAACAAGTCTCTAGATTTGCTCTAACTTTTAAACTGTAAAATCTGCAAAAATGTAATGATTCCGGTTTCTTTTATGTGATCTAATCAGAATGCAGCAATACGCGTACTTCAAGATTGCGGCGCCCAATAGAAAATGCAGATCTTTTCGCAGCTGGATTCTGTAATGAGTTGAAATAAGAGAACAGCTTTAAAGACAGCTGCAGGTACAGGAGGGAAAACTATTTCATGTGAGTAGTAGTTGTACCCAGCTGTTTAATGTCTTTTTACATTTCCCTAAAAAATGTTTAAGAAAAATAAAACAGCTTTGCAATATACATTCATTATTCATTTTGCCAGCTCTTGCTGTAAAGTAGCTCTGAATAGAGAGACTGTAGTGCCTCCGTAATACTTAAGTATGGTGACATTTACAAGGACCTTCAATATTCTACACAGTGATTGGTTAGATCAAACCACAAGCTCCTTAATGTCTGTAATTATTTGACATAGAAGACCAGGCAAGTTTTTTTTTGTGTCAATGCAGTGCTTAAAGGGACAGTCTACAATATAATTTTTATTGTTTTAAAATATAAATAATCTCTTTATTACTTATTCCCCAGTTTTGCATAACTAACACAGTTATATTAATATACTTTTTACCTCTTTGATTACCTTGTATCTAAGCCTTTACTGTCAGCCCCCTGATCACATGACTGTGATTATTTATTATCTATTGACTTGCATTTAGTATTGTGAACACAATGTTATCTATATGACACACATGAACTAGCACTCCCCTGTTATTAAAAGCAAATAAAGAAGCTGTCTATAGAGCCTTTGAAACAGGAAGAAATTTAGAGGTTTAAATGTTATAAAGTATATTAATATAACTGTGTTGGTTGTGCAAAGCTAGGGAATGGGTAGTAAAGGCATTATCTATCTCTTTAAACAATAACAATTTTAGTGTAGACTGTCCCTTTAAATGCAGATATTCCATTAGTTAAATCTGTGACGTGCCATTGTTTAGATGGAAAATTATAAAAAATATAATTACAACAAGCTTAATGGACAGTAAACTTGAAAAATAATGTAATTCTATACTATGTGCAGAATTATGTAACATTATGTTAGCGACAGCTTGAAAAATAAAAAGATTTAAGACATTTTGTCCCCCAAAGTTAACACTTACCTCCTTTCCTCTCCAGGCTCTTCTGATCAGGTCTTCTTTTGAAAAGCGGTTTGCGGCCAGACTGTCTATTTACAGTGAACCCGATTGCGATATTGAACTAAATGTAGCTTGTTGCCACTAGCAGATCAGAGTGGGGGCGCACAACATTTCCCCATAGACCGGAATGTAAAGGCACTTTTCAGTGTTGTTTTTTTTTTCTAACACCCCACACCCGCTCACTTTAACCCTTAAAAACTGCTTTGTGCAGTTACTATTTAATCAAATAAGATGTTCAGATTTTTTTAAAAAAAATGTAAGAACACTACACTTAAGTTTGGGGGCAATTGGGGGAGCGCTAATTGCTGCTGTGAGGGCAATTAATTAGCGCTCCACTTGAAATCTAGCACATAGTTTATCTAGAAACATTGCTTTATTCTATTAAGCGTCACAGCAGTATAGTATAGTATAAAAGCTTCCTGAGAGTGCTGTTGAGCACCCAGGGCTGAGTATGTTGCAGGTTCATAGGATGTGTACCCAGTCCAGTCTGAGAGTGCAGTCCCCTTCCATATTTTGTATATGTCTAGGGTGATTATATAAGTCTGTGAACCCTGACTTGTGCCCAGTTTGTTTGATTGAGAGCTTGCATTTGTATTGCTGTATTAGGGACCCAGGTTTTGGGAGAGACCTTGACATGGTGCCTGGGCTTATCCCATTTGGCCAGATGTGGTAACTAACTCTTCCAGTTTTGCTTTTAAGCTTAGCTGAGAGCTTGCAAGCGAGTGCTGGACTTTTTCTGTTTGTTGTATTAATTTATTTTGTAATTTTCCCTATGGGCCTTGCACCCAGACTGGCCTGGGGTTAACTGCCTGGGACTCTGGGGACAGCACAGCTTCCTGAAAGTGCTGTTGAGCACCCAGGGCTGAACATGTTGCAGGGTCATAGGATGTGTGCCCAGTCCAGTCTGAGAGTGCAGTCCCCTTCCGCATTTTGCATATGTCTAGGGTGATTACATAAGCCTGTGCACCCTTCACTTGTTCCCAGTTTGTTTTATTGAAGGTTTGCATTGTTTGGCTGGTTTAGGGACCCAGGTTTTGGGAGAGACCTTGACGTGGTACCTTGGCTTGTACCATTTGGCCAGATTCGGTAACTAACTCTTCCAGGTCTGCTTTTAATCTGAGCTGAGAGTTTGTCTAGCTTGAAATTTCTAGTGGTCCACTAGTCCCGGATGACTTAGAAATTGCAGAGGACAACTTAGACATTTGACTTTTTCCTATCATTAACATCGAGTGAACTAGAATTTTTTTTACCTTGGGCTAGTAGATTTTAACCACTGACTAGTAGACCATAGTGATATTTTTCCACCCCTGTGTGTATGTGTATATATATATATATATATATATATATATATATGTGGACGGAAAAGGATTTCAGGGAAAGCGCTGTGCAAAATTCAGTATAAACGGTCCATTTGTAGATCTAGGTGTGTTATATACAGATCTACAATGGACCGTTTATAGAGACCAACAGTCATCAAATAATGGATAAGAGACCAAAATTCATTACCAACTACAGCCTTGAGTATAACAAAATCTGTAATATAGTGAGGGAATCAATTCCCATACTATATTCTGACCCTACACTAAAGGAAATCATGAAAGAGGGTTGTAATTTTATACCTAAAAAAGGCAAAACACTTTAAAATTTCTTATCTCCCTCTGATATAAAGCCTTCGATTAACACAAGCTGGCTCCAACGTAAAAAGGGATTTTCTAAATGTAGAAGACCTATATGTAGAACCTGTAATTTTGTTACTGAAGGGGATACTATTATTTCATCCTTAACTAACAATCAATATAAAATTAAGTTCAGCATTAATTGTAGTATACCTTCTTACATGCAAATTGTGCCTAAAACAGTATACAGGAAAAACCAAAAGGCCCCTCAAAGAAAGATTTTTAGAACATCTTAGAAGTATTGAGGATGAGGAGTCAGACACGCCTGTAGCCAGGCATTTCAGAGAGCTTCACAATTCTGATGTAAATGCGCTTACTGTTCAAGGTATAGATTTTATTCCTTTATCAAATAGAGGAGGCAACAGAGAAACACTTTTGGATAAGAGGGAAGTCTTTTGGATATTCACTCTACAAACTAGTTACCCCTTAGGTATCAATAAAAGACGAGATCTTGATCTATTTGTTTAAAACTCTTAAATTTTCTAATCATATTATTTTCATCATCTTTTACTAAATATATTTTATTTATCATCATAAGAATGTTCCTACTATATCAGACAGTGCAATATTCATGTGCATACTTTAATCAATTAAATTAGTGAAAGTGTTAGTTTAAATAAATTTTCAAATGTAATTCTTTATATATATTGAACATATATTTTCATTATAATGTAGTATATATTGTGAAATACATTTTTCTGTGTGTTAAATTTGTTTTTTTAAATTTTTTTCAATTTGTTTAAAATCAAGTAACCATTTCCATGTTGTTAAATGTATATACACCTTTAAGGGATTTACTGATTAAAAGGCAGGGCTTTGCAGGTGCACAGGTAAGCAGTGAACAAGTGCTGTTTGCAGAACGAAACATGTCTGCTCTGTGCACCTGCATTACAACTTGGATTTTATAATATGTTCTATCTAGGACACATACATTTTTTTTTTTTGTCCCAATAAATAATTTTTCTACTTTTATTCTTGGACTTTTTGAGCGCCTTTTTCCTATTTTTGTAATATATATATATATATATATAGACGGAAAAGGATTTCAGGGAAAGCGCTGTGCACAATTCAGTATAAATGGTCCGTTTGTAGATCTAGGTGTGTTATATACAGATCTACAAACGGACCGTTTATATTGAATTGGGCATAGCGCTTCCCTGAAATCCTTTTCCGTCCACATTTTCCAGCCTAGCATAGTGAAGTTGGGTACTGCACTATACAAAGCCCTGGGATTAAGCTGCATGAGAATTTCAACACATTTGATTAATATTTTCTTAAAACCTTTTGCACAGCGCCCCAATACCCCTTGTTCCACATATACTGTATATATATTCTTCAAAGTTATTTTGTCACTAAAAATGGTAAATGTTTTTATACATATAAATATAGTGTGTATGTGTATGTATTTTGTATTACAGATTTCATCTTACATTTTGTAGTAGTTTATTACCCAAAATACAGTATATTATGTAATAGTTTTAATAGCGATTTTGTATTAAAAACCTTATTTAAAAAAATCCAAGGTTTTTTTTTAAAGTTGGAAATTTTGAGTATTCATGAAATTTCCCATGGATCCATATTTGAGAAGCTTTATAAAAAATAAAAAGAACCAGTATTTTCATTTTTGGAAGCAATAAACTGAATTGTTCATAGATGATTTCATGAACTCTGTTATATTTTTATGAATAAATTCTAAATTCTAATTCCAAGATAAAATTGAATAAGTGCCCAGAGGCAGATGTAATATTTTTTCATGGGAATATTCCATGTGAGAAGGATCTGTGTAATTCAAACTTTTATATTCATGAACTATTACACGTTTTTCAGCCAAATATAAATATCCTATTTTTTCCCCTTAAATTCTAGCATGGTATATGTAGCATTACAGAATGACTTGCTTTTACAAACTGGTTTTATGTTGAAGTTAGTGAACATAACCATTTAATAGAGAAATGAAGTAACAGTTTATATGTAACCTCAAACCCTTCACTGCTGAAACATTTCTAATGTCTTTGGCATTTTCAGTCTTTTAAACTTATCATATTTATAAATAACTTTCAGATTTTTATCCTGTGAATTACCCAGGAAAAGCTCCAAAATGTTAAAAATCTACAATATGAAAAGCAGAAAGAAAATTAAAATGATAATCTTGTGTAATATTCTATAGCAAACATTAGGCCAAGTTAATTAAATTTGGGTGCTGTTTTATTGGTTAATGTCTACACGCAATTTACATTGTACGTATTGTTTTGCTTAGTGCTTACTAAATATCGGCAGCGGTTTAGTATTAGCTGCTCCCATTGACATCAATGGGAGCTGATAAAAAATAATTTGCACTAAGTTAACACTACACTCATTATTAAATTATTGAATTATTAGAATAAAAAAAGAATAAAAAGAGATATTAAACAACTGACATTTCACACAGTAATGTATACTTAAAAAATTGTGTTTAACACTTTATTTAAGTATAATTTATACTTTATTATAGACATTTTCTATATATATATATATATATATATATATATATATATATATATATATATATATATATATATATATAATACCAATTTCTAAAATTTATGAAAAAAAGAACAAATTGCTTTCTTTATTAATAGTTTAAAAACAAATATATTAGTTATTCATTTGCATGGCTTTCAAATAAACAAATATACATATGTAGCCTACATTTAAATAATACATAACTGGTGATAATCAATATTTGTAAATGACTATTTGAGCAGTAATCAATGGGTACTATATATCAATTCCCTATACAGTGTCTAATACGATCACATTTATACTCAAAACAAAAAGGGAATATAAACTATTATTCCTTAAAATATTCTTTGTTTATTAGAACAATTTAAAACCATATAGAAACAGTATGCTATTATTTAGTAGTGTTGGACTCATATCATTCCTACCCACTTTTATCTCCACTTTTATCGTTGTTGAACACTCAACATATACAATAGCACTTCCAGAGCCCACGCGGCTCTGTTTGGGAATAAGCTATGAATGTTTGTGACGGTGGTTCTAACTTAAGTAACTAATTGAATTATATTGATCATAGTTGTGTATAATAATCACTCCTATTAACCGTGTCAATGGATTGCATTAATTAGTGCAGGGATATTAAATCAGAAATCAGCTGATGGGGCTCTGCCCTGGACGCTTGCAGGTAGGAGGCTACATTGAGTACCTAGGTGTTCCTACTGTGAATATGAGGAATTCTCTTCTCTGTACCCTTTAGAGAATGTGTTTTTATGTTTGCAACCAACACAGTCTTTGATGATAACTTATTTTAACACTACAGAGCATATGGTGCTTTTAATATAATGCTTGCTGTATTCTGGTAACAAGATAAAAGTGGGTAGGAAGAATGATATGAGCCCACCACTACCAAATAACAGCACAGTGTTTTTATATGGTTTTAAATTGTTCTTATAAAGAAAGAATATTTAAGGAATATTAGTTTAAATTCCCTTTTTGTTTTCTTGTTAGAGCTAAAAATATTTGGCACAGATACATATTTATGCATTGCCTATGTTTTTACAAAACTCTCATACCCACACTGCTAACCTGTGTCTTAAAGAGTCAATCATAGCTAGAGGATTTGTGCGCAAAACAGTGTTTATATACAGAAACTACAACGTTCCTTAAAGTTAAACAGAAAATGTAATGGATTACAATCAATTACTACCTGCTAAAAAACATTTTTTCAATGGAATGCTGAAGTATGTAAACTTTCTGTTAAATGGTAGCTGATGAAGGATTTTGTCTGACGATTACTGGCAATTTTGTAAATGCGGCCATAGAAAATGGCAGAAATGTGCACAGACAATAAATGTATTTCATTCAGAAGATTTGTATAAGTTCAGCTGAATATTGGTTTCAGATTTGTTAATGTTATTTTCAATACAAACAACAAATTTACACCTAATTTAAACAAAAATCTTATATTATAAAATGTTAACAATTAAAAGAACCTATCTTTCAATACCAATAGAATATATAGGAGTTAATTACAGTCCTTTAAAAAAGTTTAATGTTTTTTTCTGAAAAAAAATCACCTTTAAAATCTATGGGGATTTTTTAAGTTAAATAATTTGATAAGCCTTTCTTAAGGTCTGTGATCTACCCTATAATTCGCTGATTTGTTGCAGTCTACCTTGACCTCTCTGGACCTCCTAACTTTGTGATTTACATCCGACCCTTTTTAATCAAAGTGATTGAAAATGGCTGAGCGTCCCTTAATCTCCCACCTCCATATGACAGACTAAGGTTTGATTGGACAAGCTTGTATGATTAAAAATAACATTTCCTGCCTGACTGTCTGTCCCTAAACATTAATTATTAGTAATCATTAGTAATACTATGGTAGGACTGGGCAGGGTACATAAAGACATGAATGGTCCCTGTACATCATTACAATTTATGGTGCTGATTAGCCAAATTTATATAGCTCCGTTCTTGCTTTACTGCCTCTTTATGCCTCTTTTTGGTGGCAAACAGTAGGAACGAACAAACAAATCAATTTCTTCAAGCAATTGTTTTGTTTTTCATCTGTTTCATCCTTCGATGCATTTGTCTGCTCGAATAGTGGAAGAATAACAGAATTTTCCTAAATTCCAATTAATTTGTATTCATCCGAAGCATAAATACATATCTCTTGGAAGTGGAGGGCCCTCTACTGGGCATGTAACAAAATTAAGGGATAACTGAGTTGAAGTCTGGAAGGTACTAGATGTTACATTGTTGCAAGTGGAGGGGCGGGTGTTTCTGCTTACCTTTATAGGTCCTGACTGCAGGGAATCCAGCCCTCTTTTGTTCCTGGTTCCAGACTTCAAGGAAGAATTTTTCTGTGGAGATGGAGCGTGGCAAAAGAAAGTCTGTGCCTCCAAAGCGTTACAGTGAAGTGGTGAAGGTGGTTCCTGGCATGAGGGGAGCTGCAAGAGAAAGTGGATCAGCTTCTGAGGATGTGGTACCCCCTTCCCCAGTTTCAAAACCCAAGTCGGCCCCCAGGGTCCAGAAAAGGCCTACAACGAGGGGGGGGGGCTGGGAACTGGAGCCACTGCTGTGAGCTCGGGATCCCAGGGTCCCTCCTCAGGCACTCAGCCCCCGCACCCTGATGCTATTAGTGCTGCTGGGGCTCCGGCCCCTTACTCTCTTAGGCCTGGGCCTTCATTTCTTAGGGTGGGGGCACTGCCCGGGGTTCCCTTAATTCAACCGGATTCCCCCCCTCCCCTTTTCCATAACCTTAGCGATTCTCATACTGATCCCCCTCCTGGGGATATGGGGCAAGCGGGCCATGCTGCGGCCGGGCAAACGTCCTGGCAGCAGCTCCAGGCTCTTTCACCTGAGGCCTTGGCCTCGGTTCTTTTTATGGCGCAGGCCCTGGTGGGGAACTTTCCCCCTGGTGGTCCGGTCGTTGGCCCTGGAGAGCATGCCGAGCGGCAGGGCGCCCACTTGGTCCGGGCTCTCAATGTGCCTGGGCTTGCGTTGGGCCATAGCCACGCCCCTTCCGTCGCCGCGTCATGCGCATCCTCCCTGAGTGATGTTTCAGACAGGAAGGAGCACGGTAGAAGCAGAGTGCGCAGCGTGCCACACAGGAGCAGGTCACCACACGGAGGAAGCCCTAGTGAGTTGGGGAGGCTTCGTGCGGATGGGAGGGCACCTGGGGTGGCGTGAGCACGTGCGAATGTGCGGTCTGTTGGTGTGGCTGGCAAGGCACTGGGTAAAACGCCTGGTGGCAGGAAAGCTACTTTGTTGAGGCAGAGGGGTAGAGGGGTAATCTCCGGTCGTGCTGCTCAGACTAGATTGGGCACTGGGGTCCACAGGGGGATAACTGTGGCTAGGCAAGGGGCTTTACATGGGGATACCGAATACCTTGATGTGGCAGGGACTGCCTCAGGGGGAATATTTGCCAGGGACATTAGTAGGCAGGTAACGCCTGGTATGATTCGTGGGGCTGTCAATGAAAGTGTGAATGTTTCCCAGGGACAGATTTCCAGTGGGACTGAGGAGATGATAAGGAGGGCGGTTTCGGCTGCACTTGGGGTATGTCTGTCTGGGGAGCAGGTGGGGAACCCCCCAGGGGTCCATTCATCCGCAAGGAGTACTCCCCAAAATGTTTTGTTTCCGCAGGGTGTGTGCATGGATACGTCTGTTCCAGCTATGGCCTCTACATCCAGGCAAGGAGCAACACCGATTGCAACTTCATCTCCAGCTGCTGCAGAAGACAGATACCAGCAGTCGCCGGCAGGAGCTGCGCCGCCTTTGGCCCCCAGCGGTGAGTTTCTCTTACACACATCTGCACACGTAGGGCTGGGTTCATCCTCTAGTGGGTCTGGATCTGAGAGTGAGGGCGACTTAGGCTTAGTTGGAAAAGGGCAGAAGGAGATGTTTAAGATGATAAAGAAGCTGGTAGCGGCGCAGGTGAAAGGGAAGGTCCCTAGAGCGGAGAGTAGTCATGTAGTTCCATTAGCTCAGGACTCTAGCATTGGTTTCCCGGCCATGGGAGCACCCCCGATGTCACGGCATGTGGCGTCTCACGGCGACACTTACCCATGCTTGGTGCACTCCTTATATGGACACCTGAAATCTAAGGTGGTCAAAAATATTCAGGGTGGACGCTACGTCAACATCTTTGAACTTTCCCCGGAGGCGTGCAGGGCTAGGGAACGTGTGGCTGATGGCACGGGGCCAAAAAAGGTCCAGCGGCCAGAGACATTTGAGGAGTGGCACAAATTCTTTCGGGTGTTAGCCACGTGTTATGTAGATAAATGGCCCACTCAGGGTCATAATCTATTTAAATACGAGGATAACATTGACGATATCCGTGCTAGGTTTAAGGAAGGTGCGTGGCGGGAGTACGACATGGCCTTCCGCAGGAAGATGGTGGGTAACCCTCTCCTGCATTTTGGAACCAAAGATATTGACCTGTGGTCCAAATTGGGGCTTGAAGGGGGTGCAGGCAGCACCCCTGGGCCGTGGCTTGGCGCCAGCAAAATGGTGCAGAGGCCACAGCGCCGGGGCAGGGAATGCTGGAAATTCCAGGATAAACAGTGTGACAGAGGAGCTAGTTGTTCCTTTCGTCACATCTGCAAATTCTGCAGTGGACCACATTCAGGGGTGGATTGCGTCAAAAGGAAGCATGCCAGCACAGACAAGTCTGCATCCAGGGGCGGTCCTGGGTACAAGGGCCCCAACCCCACTTAGGTTGCCAGCCATGGAGCCGTGTCTGGCGCGTTACCCGGACCAGGAGGCGGCTCAACTGCTTAGGTCCGGGTTACAGGAGGGGTTTAGGATTCTGGTGGGGGGAGACATGGTGGGTTCCGTGGTACACAGGAACCTTAAGTCAGCATATGAATTCCCTGAGGTAGTGCAGGAAAAACTGAGTAAGGAGCTGGCTTTGGGCAGGGTGGCCGGCCCCTTCAGGGCCAGGCCGCTGCCCAATTTAGTGGTGTCCCCATTAGGGGTGGTACCCAAAAAGGACACGGGCAAGTTTCGGCTTATACATCACTTGTCATTTCCGAAAGGGGGGTCGGTGAATGATGCCATCGACCCGGACATGAGCACGGTACACTACCAGTCCTTTGACGATGCGCTAGGTATGGTCCGGGGCAAAAGAGCAGGGGTGCTAATGGCGAAACTGGACATAGAGTCAGCGTTTCGTTTGCTGCCCCTGCACCCGTCTGCATTTCGGCTAATGGGCATGAAGGCGGATGGGGCCTTCTATGTGGACAAAAGTCTTCCCATGGGGTGCTCGCTGTCATGTGCACTGTTCGAATGCTTTAGTTCCTTTCTGCATTGGGTAGTGCAGAGGGCCTCTGGGGGTGGAGCCATGGCCCACTACCTGGACGACTTCCTGTTGGTAGGTATGGCAGGTTCGGATGAATGCTCGTGCATGATGGTTATCATGCAAGACATGATGGGTAAATTTGGCGTGCCGTTGGCGGAGGATAAGACACAGGGTCCCTGTTCTTGCCTTACGTTTCTTGGTATAGAAATAGATACTGAGGCGGCGGTCTGTAGGCTGCCACGGGACAAAGTCGACCGCCTGTTGCAGGTGGTTTTGTCCGTGCGTAGTGCTAAGACGATTTCGGTTAAGGAACTTCAGTCCTTGCTGGGACTCCTGAACTTCGCAGGAAGGGCTATTCCTATGGGAAGGTCAATTGCAGGGCCCGAAAGGGAAGGCTTCCAGGGTGGAAGTGTCAGCGGAGATGAGGGAGGATCTCTGGGTATGGGAGGAATTTCTAAAGAAATTCAACAGAGTATGCATTTGGCGAGAGGGCCCCATGACCAGTCATTCGCTTCATCTATTCATGGATGCAGCGGGCGGCTTTGGTTATGGGGTTACTTCGATGGCGAGTGGAGCGCTGCTCCGTGGCCAAGGGATTGGGTTCTGGCGGGTTTAACCAGGAACCTAATGTTGCTGGAACTTTTCCCAATCATTATTGCAGTCGAGCTCTGGGGATTGAGACTGGCCAATCGAGCGGTTTTTTTTGGTGCGACAACATGAGTGTTGTCTATGCCATCAACCGGCTTTCCGCATCGTCACCCAGGGTGGTTACGTACCTAGTGTTGCGTTGCTTGCAGTGGAACGTGTGTTTCACGGCTCGGCATGTGCCGGGGGTTAGGAATGTCATAGCGGATGCTCTGTCCAGATTTCAATGGGATCAGCTTAGGAGGTTGGCGCCAGGGGCCGAGAGAAACGGTCTAAATTGCCCTCCTTTTCTTTGGCAGATGGCGGGGGCTGGGAGAGCATCCTCCCCCTAGTAAGGGTGTCCTTGGCTCCCAAGACTTGGTGTGCTTATGAGAAACACTGGAGATCGTGGGTTTGCTTCGCCGGGCAACAGGGGTTTGCCGTACATTCAGCGACACAGGTACAGGTGCTTGACTGGCTTGCGGGGTTACATAGTCAGGGCGTATCCAGACTGTCTGCTCAGAGCAGGCTTTCGGCCGTCGCGTTTTTCAATAAGACGTTCGGCATTGCGGATTATTCCCGGGCATTTCTTGTGAAGCAAGTAATAAAGGGTTGGGGGCGGATGTCCCCGCATGAAAAAGACCGTAGGGAACCTATTACACCTCTTAGATTGCGTGACATGGTGGGCACACTGCAGTCAGTGTGCTCGTCATTGTTTGAGGCAGCACTGTTTAGGGCGGCCTTCTTGTTTGCCTTTGCTGGGGCTCTGAGGGTCGGTGAAATTGTGGCTTCATCTAAGATGGATAAAATGGGTGGGATCCAACTGGAGCACGTGTGGCCATCGGACGATGGGCTGCTGCTTCTGGTGCCTAGGTCCAAGACGGACCCCGAAGGCAAGGGATCTTGGCTCCTGCTGGGGAGGCATGAATTCCCAGAATGTTGCCCAGTTAGGAGTTTTCACGATTATTGCCAGATTAGGCCGCAGGGCTTGCGTCAGTTATTTATTCATGAAGATGGATCAGCGTTGTCGTTGTTTCAATTTAAAAGGGTCTTAGCAAAGGCGGAGGCTGCCGCCGGGCTGGATCCTTTGAAGATCGCGTCCCATTCCTTTAGGATAGGGGCGGCCACGAGCGCGGCCACGAGCGCGGCCACAAGCGCGGCCACGAGCGTGGCGACTAGCGGCATTTCGGAGTCCGGTATCAAGAAATTAGGGCGCTGGAAGTCAGGTCGTTTTAAATCATATATTCGCCCTTTGGGGGACGAACCCCATTAGGCCGGGTTCCTCTCGTTGAATAGGAAGGGGGCCAAACAGTGGGGGATTTGTGGTGTATGGAAATATGTAACTGTAGGTCATGCTTGGCTCAGTTTTGTATCCTATGTTTTCAGGCAAGAATGCTCCCACGAAATGGGTGTGGATAGTGGGGCATTCCTTCGTGCACTGGGCGTCCATCAGGGCGTCGCAGAGGCCGGTCGGGCAGCATTTAGGATTTGCAGTATCCAGAGCTAATGTGCGGTGGCTAGGGCGCAGGGGGTTAACTTGGGAAGAGTTACCCACCTTGCTTCAGGATGCTCACAGGAGGTGGGGGAAACCTCACATTATTGTGCTGCACTTGGGAGGGAACGACATAGGGTCCGTTCCTGTTTTGGATTTGATTCGGAGGATGGCTTCTGACATACGCTGGCTGTCTGCTTGGCTTCCTGATGTACAGATTGGTTGGTCCAACGTAGTTGCACGACTGCGTTGGCGGCATATTGTAAATCAGAGGGCAGCGTATAATGTGAGGAAGAAGCTTAATAGGGAGATGGGGCGGACGGTCACGGCGTTAGGTGGTTTTGCCATTAGGCATGATGAGTTGACGGCTGACAACAAGGCTCTCTATCGCCCTGATGGCGTTCACCTTACAGAGGTGGGTCTGGACATTTTTCTAGGGGATATTAGAAAAGCATTGTTAGGGTTTGTTTGAATTATTGTCTAGCAGTTAATGTTTATTGTTATTGTTTTTTAATATATGTGGTTAGAGCTTGTCAGTTGTGACGGCAAGAGGCGTTGGCTCTTGTGGCGGTCGGTCAGGGCCCAGAGAGCGGGCAGGGAGAGAGATGAGTGATGTCATGGGATGGGGGAGGTGACACCCACTAGGTGCCGACCTAGGGGTTACTCCCCACTACGAATCTTAGGCAAATACCTCTTTCAGCTTACAGCTCTCTCTCTCTGCCAATTGGGTGTGGCAATCATGCCACGCTGCACACACCGTGTAGGGCCCTGGCCGTCTGTTAGTAGGGGTTAATTTAGCTAGTTTATTGCCGCCACCAGCAAAGAACTGTTACAGTTCTCCTATTGAAGGATTTTGTTGCCTAGTTGGCATATTTACATAGGCCTAGTTTTAAAGGCTTATGTGATAATAAATGTGACTGTGACCGGTCTTTTGCCCATTTAACATGTGTCAAGTGTCTTATTTCTTCTAATCTATCGTTATATATGGTATTTAAGTTTATTAAGTTGGGTACAGGTAAGACGTAATAGGAGGTTTATCCCTTATGGAAGTGGAGGGCCCTCTACTGGGCATGTAACAAAATTAAGGGATAACTGAGTTAAAGTCTGGAAGGTACTAGATGTTACATTGTTGCAAGTGGAGGGGCGGGTGTTTCTGCTTACCTTTATAGGTCCTGACTGCAGGGAATCCAGCCCTCTTTTGTTCCTGGTTCCAGACTTCAAGGAAGAATTTTTCCCGCCCACCCGACCCTGGATGAAGATGTGGCGGCTTAGGGTAATGGCTAGGGCTCACCCTGGCTTGGGTAGGTTTAATTGAACTAGCCCATTAAGTCCAGGGGGTAATTTAGTCTTCCACCTTTGCTGAAATCTAGATATGCTACATCAACTGGTACATCAACTGCTTCACCCTGGTCTAATACGTTTGTTACATAATCAGCGAAGTCAATAGGATTGGTCTGACATGATCTCCCTGAAATAAAACCATGCTGATTTTGGTCCTTTAAATTGTTTGGGCTCCATTTATTAAGCAGTGGATGCTGCTTTGGAGCCCCATTGTTTCAGGCTCACCTGAAATGGAAGTTAAGAAGCAGCAGTCATAAAACCGCTGCTCTTTAACTTTTCCGCCACCTTTTAGGTGGTGGGTTGAACTCATCCCAATCTGATGTGATCAGATGATTGACAGCCCCTGCTAGTGTTTATAAAGTATCCCTATAGCCCCTAGGGAAAAAGTTTTTTTTTAAAGTTAACTATCCCCACATATCCCCCTCAAATAGACCTGTGTATATAGAGGTGGGCAGTGCTTTATGCTGATATTATAACATAGTAATAATAAAAAGAAAAAAGGAAAACTGGCACACTGATGGGGGATGGTAGGACAATTGTGTGCCGTGTAATAGATGAGTGCTTTAAAACATAAAATTTAATTAGAACATAATGATAAAAAAATTAAATAATTAAAAAGTGCCTCAATAAACACACTGGGGCATATTTATCAAGCTCCGTATGGAGCTTGATGCCCCGTGTTTCCGGCGAGCCTTCAGGCTCACCAGAAACACAAGTTATGAAGCAGCGGTCTAAAAAACGTTGCTCCATAACCTGTCTGCCTGCTCTGAGGCGGCGGACAGACATCACCGGAATTGAACCCGATTGAATACAATTGGGTTGATTGACACCCCCTGCTGACGGCTGCAATATCGGATCATGTCCGCTCGCACAATGTTAAATCGGCCCCACTGACTCCTCTTTCCTACAATACAAGCAAAACCTGTATTGAGAATAGCAATCAAGTATAAATGTAGGAATAGACTAGTGATGAGAGTTCTGCCAATAACTAAGAGCTGTGTAATGGAGCGGTCGTCGCCTCTTAAAAAGCAGTTGCGAAAAGCACGTCAGGCATTTGCACTGCCTCCTCTTCTTAAATTATAAGAATAGTTAAATTGTTGGTCCTATTGGCAGTTTTTTAATTGAAATATTTTTTATTGATTTTCAAAAACAAAGTACAAGTCATAAACATTGTGTAGAGGTAGGTTACATTATACACATATTTCCATCATACATGCTTATTACAGTAGGCCAATAAGGTAAAAAATTAACACATAACAGTTGCCTCACCCTATATAGCGACTTGCAATTACATACATTATGAACTTAAAAATTTAACTTCCCTTCCCCCCTCCCCTACCAGATGTTTCCAAGCTCGCTCGATGTTTTACCAGTTTATAATAGAGTCTAATATCATATCCTTACTGAATGTATCACGTGAGTATAGGCAATTTATGTCAAGCCTTAATGGATGTCTCTAACCCCCTTCCTACCTTCTTACTGTCCTGATCTCTCTCTCTCGTCTCTCCCCTGGTTAGTGTGTGGTCTCGTGTAGCCCTTCAAAATCCAATAAACCCATATTTTCTGGAACTGATCAGTATTTCCCTGAGCCCATGCCGCCAATTCTAACATTATGTATGTGTTGTTTATTTTATCTCGTACTTCTGCCCACCCCGGTGCTCCTACCTTCCAGTGTCTGGCTATACATATGCGCACACAGGTGCACAGTATCCTAACAAAAGTGTTGATTGCTGAGTTAAACGGCCTGACCCTTTCATGCAGGAGTGCGTGAGTTATTGTTAGATCAATCTCTTCTTCCAGTGTGTCACTAAGTAACCTCGAGAGGCCCTGCCACACCGGCTGTACTTTTGGGCAGTCCCACCACATGTGCCTATATGTCCCTCTCCCCCCACACCCTCTATAACAAGCTGCGCTATTCAAGGAGGGGATATGAGCTGTCCTTTCCGGCGTGAGGTACCATCTGAAGGCCACCTTCAAACAGTTCTCTCTCATATCAGCACTAAGCATGCCCTTCCCAATTTCTGAAAAGATCTGTTCCCATATAACCTTTTCTCTTACTTCTCCTGTATACCTCTCCCATCGCTCCATGAGAGGAGACTTATGGGTGGTGTTCTTCCCTTGCAACGCCAAGTATATCTGAGAGATCCCATGTTTCCCTCTGGTTTGTGTGCTGCATAACTTTTCTAATAGGGTCAAGGGTTGGCTTTTTCTACTAGACATATATTTAGAGATAGCTGATGAGATCTGTAAGTAAAGAAACCAATTTAATGTGTATGGATGGATTTTGTCTCTAACCTGATTAAAGGTAAGTATCGCTGTCTTATCTAGGAAGTCTGCCACTCTATACAAACCCTTGTTGTCCCACTTCCCCACTGTTTTTCTGAGTTCCTCAGGCAACAAGAACTTCACGGGTAGTAATAGTGAATAAGGATGAAGTAACCCCTTTTTTTTGGAAACCGTATGCCAGGTGTGTACAGTGTCTTGTGTCACAGATGATTTGTATGTGAGCCTTTTTGTACTTCCTGAGGGATCCCACAAGATATCTGCCGGATTCTCTCTACCTGCAATATCTGCTTCTATTTTTGGCCAGATCACTCCCTGAAAATTTTTCTCCAATATGACCGTTTGTGCTAGCCTGGAGGCTTGATAATAGTCTACCATATTCGGAACTCCAATCCCCCCATCTGTCTGTGTTGTTTTAGAGTCTGCGATGCTATTCTCGCCTTCCTATCTCCCCTCAAGAATCGCAACAGGTCGGATTGCAGGGTATTTAAGTCTGCCAGGGGAACCCCAATCGGCAAGGCTCTAAAAAGATACAGGATCCTAGGAAGAACGTTCATCTTAATAGCCGATAGCCGTCCATACCATGAAAATCTACCCTTATTCCAGTTATTTAAATCCTTCCTAATGGCTTTATAGATGGGTACGTAATTTAATCTATATAGTTCTGAAAAGGTATTGTTAATCTTAATTCCCAGGTAAGTGATATGAGATTTAGCCCATGTAAGATCAAAGTTTAATTCAGTCGTCTTTTTTGTATGGGGTGGGAGACAAATCGATAGAGCTTCGCTTTTGTCCAGATTAACCTTAAAGCCCGAGATCCCTGAAAATTTCACTAAAATATTGTATAGGTTAGGTAAAGAGATCAGAGGTCTGGTCAGGGTCAAGAGCACATCGTCCGCAAACAGTGTCAATTTATATTCTTCGCTAGCTATTTGCACCCCCGACACTTCCTTCGATTGTCTGATAAGTGCTGCCAGTGGTTCGATGCTAATGGCAAACAGCAGCGGCGAGAGCGGGCACCCCTGATGGGTCCCACCTAAAATATCAATGGGCCTCGACAAGTATCCCGCCGCTCCCACCACCGCCGTCGGTCTTGAATATATGACTGTCAGTGCCCTTATAAAAGCTCCCTTAAAGCCCATTCTATCTAATACTTTAAACATGTAGGACCAATCTACCCTATCAAACGCCTTTTCCGCGTCGAGTGATAAAAGTAGTGATGGTGTCTTGGTTTGTGTTAAATAATCTACTAGAGTCAAGATTCTTCTTACATTGTCCGGGGCCTCCCTTTCCATAATAAATCCCACCTGGTCTTTGTGAATCAGTGATGGCAATATCAATTTGAGTCTGTTGGCTATTATTTTTGTAAATTTTTTTAGATCCGTATTGATCAGTGAAATAGGCCTATAATTTTGACAGTACTTTTTCCCTCCTTTAGGTAGCACCACTATCTTAGCTTGTAACATATCACGAGGCAATTCCCCTCCCGCCAAAATACTATTGCAGAAAGTCAATAAGTGGGGCAGCATCTCTTTCTTAAATAACTTATAATATTCCCCTGTCAGTCCGTCTGGGCCCGGTGCCTTCCCCGTCTTTAGGTCTCTAATTACTGTTAATATTTCCGTGGGTGAAATTTCCGCGTTAAGTGCTGTAAGGTCTGACTCCTGTATTAGTGGTAGGTCAATCTGACCTAATAGGTCCCTTGTCTGTCGAGTAATGTCCCCCGGGGCCACCTTTTTCCCATCATAGAGATTCTCATAGTACTGAGCAAAAGTTTCAGTTATTTCCTGCGGATTTGAGGACAAAGCCCCCCCCCTGTCTGTGAATGGAGGGGATTGCGAAGAGCTTGGTTCTCTCCCTCAATTTGTATGCCAAATATTTATCTGGCTTGTTCGCATATACATAGTAATGTGCCTTCAACCTCAAAGCCGCACAAACAGAGTTTTCATTCAAAATAGTGGACAATTCCGTACGTTTGGATTGAAGGGACTTATAAACCCTCTGTGACAAAGTGCGCCTATGTTCCTGCTCAAGTGTCTCTACCTCCCTCTGAAGTGTGCTCGTTCTTTGTGTCGCTTGTTTTACTACTATGGCCTTCTCTTTAATAAGCAGACCCCTCAACACTGGTTTATGTGCTGCCCAAGTTATCAATGGATTATCTGTTGTCCCCTCATTTAACTGCCAATATTCCTTCATTGCTTTTGTTATCCTATCATATATTCCCGGGTTCCTAAATAATGTTGGGTTATATGTCCAAGACCTTGGCCTTAAGAAATTTAGTATGCCCGCCATTTCTAGAACTACTAATGAGTGATCTGACCAAACGCATGTTTGCGTGTAAGATGTTACCAAATTAGTTGTCAATATTTGACTCACAAAGATATAATCTAAGGTTGAGTATGAGTTGTGTGCTGGTGAATAATAAGTATAGTCATGTTTAGAGTTACCAACCGCTTCCCATGAATCTATAAGATTGTGTGCTCCTAGGGAGTCCCTGATTGACCTAACTATCACATTATGGCGATGCTGCTTGCTTGACTGACTTCCGGTTCCCTCCCCCGAGAAGGAGGTCATGGATACATTAAAATCCCCCGCTAGAATTATCCTATCTTGTGACCACTGAGTAAGATGTTGTGAAATGTTGTCAAAGAAGGAATTCTGCGTCTCATTGGGTGCATACACATTACAAAGAGTGACTTTGGTATTCTGTATTGTACCTCTAACTATCACAAACCTACCCTCATTATCACTCATTACACTATCCAATATAAAATCTAGAGATTTGTGTATTAGTATTGTCACCCCCCTTTTCTTAGTATCTGTCATAGAATGGAAGTTATGGGGGAATTGCTGCGTCCAGTATTTTGGAATTGTCTGCGATATAAAGTGCGTTTCTTGGAGAAATATAATGTTAGCTTTTAATTTCAAATAGTGTGTCATTGCCGTCCTCCTTTTGGTATCTGTATTTAATCCCCTAACGTTATGAGAGATTAGTTTAATATTATGTGTCATCTTTGATCTCCTCCATCCCCCTTTCTCCATGTCCCTTGTCTCTCTGTCCCAGAAAGTCTATCTAGGCCCGACAGATCCCTCCCGCCAACATTTATCCATGATACCTGAGTCTCTCTAGTTCTTCGAGCCCACCTCACCCTTTCACCTCTATATCTGGTAGGAAACACCTGGTTTAAAAAAACAAAACTTAAATAACAAGCAAAGTTAAACATAAAAACATAAACTTTAGAAATACCCACTGGGGTCCAACTCATTGCATACCTAAGTGCAGTTAGCTACATCATTTGAACATTATGACATAACATCTATCTTGAACTCAAGTGAGACTTAAGAGATAAAGAAAAAGAAGAAAAAAGAGAAGAAAACAAAAGGCATCACAGTTGTCAGCATTTCTTGCTAACAAGATATGTCAAGCATAAAAATACCTTATAACAATATAACTTTGTAGGGAAAACAAATCCTAGATAATAAAACATTTGCATAGTATTTATATACTTATCTGACCTCTGGTTTATGTCCCTACAGGTCATGGGAGTTCAACACTAAACAGTTTGTTTTGTCCGTATCACTTTCACAAAAAGGGAATACCCTTCCTTTATTCAAAGTTGACCTCTATTATCTTGATCATACTCATGTCTTGCGCTTCTTTTCAGGTATCTTGGACCATTGTTTCTGACGGTGCCTGCCCTCCATATTGGTTTGAGCTGTGGTAGCATCTTGCTGTAGCATAGTCGGAAGGTCCATCTTCATCTTGCGGCAAGTTTCTGGGATCTCCTGAGGGTCCCTTATAGAGAATGTCCTGTTTTCCCACGTTATGTGGAGAGCAAAAGGGAAGCCCCAGCGGTATGGAACTTGATTCTTCCTCAGCATGGAAGTGAGTGGTCATAGAGAGCTTCTTCTTTGTAAAGTCCGTAGGCAAAGATCCTGATAAAACTGTATTATAGTCCCTTGGTACTTAAAAGTGGGATTCTTCCTCGCTGCTGCAAGAATTTCCTCCTTTTCTTGAAAGCGCAACATCTTGATAATCACATCTCTGGGAGGTTCTTCGCCCTTAGGTTTAGGTCGCAGAGCCCTGTGTGCCCTTTCCATTTGAAACCTGTCATCTCCCCTTGTGCCAGTAATACCCAAAAAAAGGTTGAGCAAGTATGTATTCAACTCTCCAGGGCCCACTGACTCTGGAACTCCTTTCAGTCGCAGATTGGATCTGCGACTACGATTCTCTAGGTCTTCTAGTTTATCGTAGACCTCTTCTAATTCTGATTGTTGGGAGGTGACTTTATCTTTTACTGCATTTAAGTCTTCGACCATTGTATCTCCACTCTCTTCCAGAGAGTTCACTCTTATTCCCAGATCCACAATCTCCTGTTTGAGGTCTTTTATGCTATTGGTCACAGAGTTTTGTAGATTTTCCATTTTTTCAAGCATTTTTCCGAAGTTTACATTAATGTCCTGTTTGGAAACTAAGTGATCTAGATCTGCTCTGGTAATTGGCCTTAAGTCCTCTGTTGCAACTCTAGATCCTTCATCCCCCTCTCTCTCCTCATCCGAAAGTTGCATTTGTATGTCTGAGGATTTATCTCCTTTGATAGATTTAAAGAAAAGGTTAGTTGTGGGCTGCTTGTTTAGTGATGTTGTTTTAGAGTTTTTCTTGGCCGCCATTTTTGTTGCGATGTTCGATGTGATTCCCAATCTTACTGCGCCTAAAGGGCCAGATCAACTGAAGACAACTACAGTGCCCCAAACTTTATTTTTAGTAAGGTGCAATCTATTTTCCTCCAGGCACCGTCCGACAAATGTTAAACACCCCAAGACCAAAGTGTCATTAAAGTATCATCATGTATATTAAAGGTCTTGACTGCAGGTCAAAAAAGCATAATAAACCTTGAGTATGTCAGTTATAACTTGTATGCAAGATGAGGCATATATAACAATCTCCCAAAGTGTCTTCACTAAGTTTCATTAAGCATATTATTTGCGTAGCTTTCCTCATGTGTATTTATAATAGCAGCATCATCTCCTAATTAGGTCTCTCTCCTAACTCTTGAGTGCTGTAGTTTTCCCTGTTGTTCATATCACACACATTGTTTGTACTTATCCCTCAGTTAACTAAGGTTATGGGGAACTCCGTAGCAAGAATGTATTTTTTTGATTGGGGGAGTGCAAAGTGTAGGGTCTGTAGAAATGAAGGAGTCGCTTTCCCTGCACCTGTGAGGCCTGTGTTACAAATGCGCCTTCTAGCTTATAAAGAGCCTCTGAGTATATACTCCTTCCCACTTTACAAGTCTCTTTATTTCAATCAGAATCCTGTCAAGCGGTCATTCTCCCTCCTGCCACTCTAGTTTCTGCCCGGTAGCATCCCCCTGTTTGCTTAATAAACCTGCTCCGATCTTCCCTGCGTACCTTCGGTTCCGTAGCTTAGGAGCTGCAAAGGCCGGTCACTCCTTTTACATCTTCTTCCTCCTGCTATTTTTTGCCTCTCCTATTTGTTCGCCGCCGAGCAGTAGTCGGCCTGCTGGTTTCTCCCGTGTCTTCGGGTCGGCTGAGCGCTCCCCCAGGGATTGAAGGTGATTCCACGTGTGCAGTAGAAATGGCGTCTGATGCGCCACTGTTCAGGGCCCTGCTATAAAGATCCTCTTGTTAACAGCGCCTCTCTTCCCTCAAGTCTCACCAGACATCAGATGAGTGTCCTTGTTGGTGGTATCTTTTTTTGGCTTAAGTTCTAGCCTCTCACATCGATTTTATGCCATTTGGACAGCAGGTCTGCACGGAGCTTTTCCTCTAGGCTGCCATTCCTCAGCCCTTCCAGGCTCCGCCCCCTTGGCAGTTTTTTAGACTAGTTTGTGGGACTGGGGCATTTATTCAACTGAGCCTAATCGTTTGGATACCTTTTGGTGCCTTTTATCCTTATTAGTACAAGTTTGCTCTTATTCTCCCCAGCTACCTTAGTTATTGGCAGAACTCTCATCACTAGTCTATTCCTACATTTATACTTTAATGCTATTCTCAATACAGGTTCTGCTTGTATTGTAGGAAAGCGGAGTCAGTGTGTCTATTGAGGCACTTTTTAATTTATTTTATTTTATTGATGGCATAGTCCATTTCTCTTTTTTATCATTATGTTCTAATTAAATGTTATGTTTTAAGCACTCATCTATTATACGGCAAACAATTGTCCTACCATCCCCCATCAGTGTGCCAGTTTATGCTTTTCATTTTTTTTCTTTAGTATTAGCCCCTGTCAGTGGCCACCAGTGAGCAGGGGGGCGGCATTGCACAAGCATTTCTCCAGAATGCAATGCGTATGCTGTCGGTATTTAGCGAGGTTGAGAGGACATGATACACTACAGCGAATCATGTCCACTCTACTTTTAATAAATCTACCCCTTTGTCTTTATGTGTCATAATTCTTTTTTTTGATAAATGACAATTTTCCAAATAAGAAGTCTCACATCCTTCTCTTTAATTTGTTGGACAAGAGAGAGACTACCCAATCCCATATGATTTTGGTTCGCATGTATACGGTTCTGTCAAATAATTTGAATTGCCATGAAAATGACGTGATAAAGGTGCAGGTAAACAATTGCAGGTGATTGATATTTGTATGGTTTAGCCCCTCCGTCTTAGAGGGTCATGGAACTTCAATTTTGAAAGGGTACTATCCCCTATTTGAAACGTTGGGTAACTTATATGGGGGTTGAGCTATAGTGTCTGAAGGGGCCACCAACTCCATCACTTGCAATGAAGGAGTGTATCTTCTCCTGGACATTAACTCATTACATGTCACACTATGATTTCCAAACCACTGCAGAAAAACCTCCTGCTCCTCCTCATTTTACTAACTGAGCAGAAGTTAAATAGCCACATATTGTTCATCTTGGTTAAGTGACATTAAAATAAAACTCTATTTCCCCTTAAATGGTTTAATTATAGTTATTTTGTTCCCCAAAATCTATTCATATAAAACTCAAAATTTAATGGGCCACTGTGGTAAAAAAAAATTACTTGCGCTCATATGTTAGAATTGACTCTGCAAAACCCCCCAAAAGGGGTTAAACACATTGCTAAAGTGCAGCTTGGGAGCCGAAAATCACTGTTGGTCCAGAACAAAAACTGTTGATGACCCAAATAAGTAGTGCTAGTCACATGACCCAGCAGTAAAATGATTCATGTCAGATAACATTCGACTGCAAAGCTGACTGAACACAAACATTTTGCTCAAGTAGTAGAGTATGTTACTTTGTTTTTTTCTATAAACTTTCAATAATAATTTTAAATAAAAGACATAGCACAAACATACATACACATAAGCATTTCTTATTTTTATAGGAATGTGAAAATGCCATATTTCATAACAATGCACTCATATAAAAATTATGACATAGTAATAATGATAATACTTTAATTGAACTTGACAACAAAAAGCGTAACTTAAAGATCCACAATGTGAAGAAATGTTCTGTAATGTTTCTTCATAATCTTTGTTCTTTCTGGCTGACACTTAAGAGCGTGAAATTGTAGGTGATAGTATTTTTCTACATACAGCCAAGTTTGTGATACCAGCAGCTGTCGTACAAAATCATTGTCAAAGAATGTAATTTATACCAACGCTGCATGAGCTTCAGCCTATTCTAATGAGGCACATAATGATTTACAGTAACATATCTACATCTGTAATTTTTAAATTTAATATATTTTAATTTGATTACTACATATAGGTAAAGGGCAACATTTAGCTAAGTGTGTATAGAAAAATATGATAAAAATTAGACATTTGTTTAAAACAAATCATTTGTCATTAAAACAAACAAACAATTATTTTGATTTGTCCTATTCAAAAAAAAATCCACTATTCCTAAATTCCTAAAAGGAAAATTTTCAGGGCAGCAGAGCAACAGCTTGAAATCAGCTTTAAGTTAAAGTAGTAGCTAATGCTACTGCTCCAAGCCAAAAAAGATGATTGTTTTTAATTATTTATTTACTTTTAATGGGGTCAGAATAGTCAAGAACAAGGTTTCCATGCCAGATTTATTTACCGTAGACAGAAAAATGTACCGTCAATTTAAAAATGCATGCCTATTGCTATTCAATTTAAAAACTAAGACATATCCAAACGATTGGGTAAAGGTTTTAAACCTTATTTTTTTTTTCTCAGAGGAGAGCCCCTGGTATGGGCTGATTCATATTATGAATCTGGTGACCCTATCTTATCATCACTGGATAACCTTCATGCAGTAATGGATGAACTGTATTTAGATACAAATATGCAAATAACTGCTGAAATAAAGATGCAAGGTTTGAAACAAGGGAATTAGAACTGTAGAGTTATACATAAGTGATTTTAAACAATACGCAACAGATTCCCAATGGAATGCTGTGGCATTAAGAAATCAGTTTAGACTGGGTCTGGCAGAAACAGTAAACAATGAGCTAGCCTGAACTGATCTTCCAAATACTCTAGACGCCTTAATGAAGTTATCCATACAGATTGACAGAAGACAGGGAAAGAAGGTCAAAACGTCAGTCCTCAGAACCTACGTATAGGAGGTACACAAATCCTACACAATCCTCTTGCACCCCATCTACTACCCATGAACCTATGGACATAGGAATGATTAGGGGACCCTTAACCCCTGAAGAAAGGTTGAGAAGGAAGTCAAAACTATTATGCATGTACTGTGCAAACCCAACACACACAGTCAAGGATTGTCCAATTCTACTAAAAAATAAGAAGAGTAAGTCTTATTCATCTTTAACTACATTAATTGTAAAAGACAAGCCTGTTTACTGTATTTTACCTTTATGCTTGCAGTGGGATGGAAACCGGTTGAAGACATTATTGACACTGGAGCCTATGGACATTATATTGATAAGACACTTGGGAACCTTATACCCACATCAATGCCCCAAGACTCGTCTCTTTCATAGGCGTTATCCTCTCTGACCTCGTCACCAACCCGTGGAATGGCTTGCTTGAAGGGGGGGCCATGTTAGGATTCCACTCTCTCATTACCCTGCAGCCACTACCTCTTAACCTGCACGCTGACGTTCACAGGTGCTTAGTAATTTTGTTTAGAAGCAAGCTTCCTGAGCCTCTGGAACTTTGTGTTCAACATTTCCAAGTAAATCTAGTTCCTGAATTGTTATTTTAAGTCGAGTTGGATCACCTCTAATTCCCTACAACAACTTCCTAGGAATTACATGCTATTCATCTGTAGCGGACTAACATTGGTGGCTGTGCTCGCCTGTCAGCATAAAGACAGGATCAACTGTTCTGTTTCTCAAGTACTGTTCACCTCAAGTTCAACTGTACAGACATTTATATTACCTGGATGGACTTTGTACTTATTAAATAGAAGCATCTCTGCACTCCGTGAACAGAATTAAGCTCCTCCTTCTTTTCCACATCATCCTATGACAAAGTCATACCGGACCTCTCCGGGAATCATCCAAGCTATCACTTACAAGTCATAACTACAGTTTCCTGACAACTTGCAGAGATGCACACTTGCACTGAGAAGGAAGACTACACAACTTAAACTGCCTACTGTCTGCAGTTATCTTCTGTAAGCATTTTAGCAAGTCTCAATAACATTAGCAACAAGGTGGCTACTTTGTTGTTTATAAGAGAACACTGTATCTATTGATACCTATCCAAATAAAATCACTTCAGGTATATTGATTTACTTCCACATAGTAACTCTATTGCCAAGTGAAACATTTACAAATTTTATACTAACTTTAGAGAATCTGCAGCTGAGATCCTTAAAGGTATACATACCTCAGAACAATCCTTAATTTAAAATTTTACAGTAGAGCGTCAACAGATTCCGCAGCGCTATGAACATAGGTGGTATACAAAATAACATTTACAGGGGTCAAGTGGGTACAGGGCCCTGCCGAGAGTTGCACTGTTGTAGTCGGCTCTTATGAATGTGAACTACAAACAACTGGGCTTGTAGGCTTACAAGATATGGGGTTTAAGGGGATAGCAGTGGAGATAGAAAGGTTAGTGTAGGTTGTATGCATCCCTGAATAGTAAAGTTTTCAGGGAGCACTTGAAACTTTCAAAACTATGGGAGAGTCTTGTGGAGCGAGGCAGAGAGTTCCATAAGATGGGAGCCAATCTGGAAAAATCTTGTAAACGGGAATGTGAGAAAGTAACAAGGGAGGAGGATAGTTGGAGATCATGAGCGGATTGAAGGAGACTGGAGGGAGAGTATCTGGAGACAAGGTTTGAGATGTAGGGGGAGCAGTGCAGTTGAGGGCTTTGTGTGTCAGAGTGAGAATTTTGTTTTTACTCCTGGAGGCAAGAGGAAGCCAGTGAAGGGATTTGCAGAGAGGTGCAGCAGATGAAGAGCAATGTGTAAGGAAGATGAGCCTGGCAGAGGCGTTCATTATGGATTGTAAAAGAGATAGGTGGCAGCTAGGGAGACCAGAGAGGATGGAGTTGCAGTAGTCGAGGCGGGAAAGGATGAGAGAGTGGATTAAAGTCTTAGTTGTGTCTTGTGTAATGAAATGTTTTATTTTAGAGATGTTTTTAAGGTGGAAGCGGCAGGCTTTAGCCAAGGACTGAATGTGAGGAATGAAAGATAGATCTGAGTCTGGGTGACCCCAAGACATCGGGCATGTGGGGTTGGGGTAATGATGGAGGGGCATTTTGGGGGGTGGAGATTTTGCAAGAAGGGGGAAAATAAGGAGCTCAGTTTTGGAAAAATGTAGCTTGAGGTAGTGAGAAGGCATCCAAGATGAGATATGAGAGATACAGTTAGTACACACATAAAAAGTCCAGCACTCGCTCACAAGCTCTCAGCTAGGATTAAAAGCAAAACTGGAAGAGTTAGTTACTGCATTTGGCAAAATGGGACAAGCCTAGGTACCACATCAAGGTTTCTTCCACATACCTGAGTCCCTAATACAGGGCTTGTCCCATTTGGCCAAATACGGTAACTAACTCTTCCAGTTTTGCTTTTAATCCTAGCTGAGAGCTTGTGAGCGAGTGCTGGACTTTTTTTTATGTGTGTGCTGCAGTGTCTGTTTCTGTAATTCACCCCATGGACTTGCACCCAGACAGGCCCAGGGTTAACTGCCTGTAACTCTGTAAATAGTGTAGCTTTATGTGAGTGCGATAGCAACCAAAGCTGAGCCTGTTTATGGGTCATGGGATGTGTACATGGTCCGATCTGGATGTGCTGCCCATTCTCCTTGTTTTGCTAGAGACAGTTAGTGACACGTGTTAGCAAAGAAGGAGATAGTTCTGGTGCAGAGAGGTAGATTTGAGTGTCATCGGCATACAAATGATAATGAAACCTGTGGGACTTTATTAAGGAACCTAATGAGGATGTGTAGATTGAGAAGAGGAGGGGACCGAGGATAGAGTCTTGCAATACCCCAACAGAAAAAGGTAACGGGACAGAGGATGCCCCAGAGAAAGCTACACTAAAGGTACGGTTAGACAGATAGGATGAGAACCACGAGAGAGCTATGTCACAGATGCCGAAGGAATGGAAGGTTTGGAGCAAAAGAGGGTGGTCGACAGTATCAAAGGCTGCAGACAGATAAAGGAGGATAAGTAGAGAGAAGTGGCCTTTGGATTTTGTTGTAAGTAGGTCGTTGGTAACCTTAACAATTGCTGTCTCTGTGGAATGTAGGGGCAAACGCCAGATTGCAGTGGGTCAAGGAGGGAGTTTAATCTAAGGAAATGGGATAGACATGCATATACTAGCTTTTCAAGAAGCTTTAAGGCAAGAGGGAGTAGGGAAAAAGGGGGGTAGTTGGATGGGGAGGTTGGATCAAGAGAAGGTTTTTTGAGGATTGGTGTGACCAGTGCATGTTTAAGAGATGAGGGAAATATACCAGTGGTGAGGGAGAGATTGAAGATGTGTGTGAGTATAGGGGTAAGGGTAGAAGAGAGAAAGGAAAGTAGCTGTGAGGGGATGGGGTCGAGGGGACAGGTAGTAAGGTGAGAGGATAGTATAAAGGCAGAAACTTCCTCCTCTGTAACAGGGGCAAAAGAGCTCAATTTTTGGCTATGTGGGTTTTGGATGATTTTGAGTTTTTGGGGGTATGTTGCGAGCTGATTTCATTTCTGATGGAATCGATTTTGTTGTTGAAGTAGCTGGCATCTTGAGCTGAGAGAGAAGTTGTAGTGAGAGGTGGGGGTGGGCAGAGAAGAGTATTGAATGTGGAGAACAGACATTTTGGGTTTGAAGAAAGAGTAGAGATAATAGTAGAGAAGTAATGTTTATATAGATTAAGGGAAGAATAGTAAGAGTTCAAGATGAACTTATAGTGAAGAAAGTCAGCTGAACTCCGAGATTTCCTCCAGTGTCGCTCAGCAGTACTTGAACATCTGTGTAGGTACCGTGTTAGAGGAGAATGCCAGTGCTGAGGATGAGTGTATGATTTCTGAGCTATGGTAGGTGGGGCCAGATTGTCAAGGACCAATGTAAGGGTGGAGCTGTAGAGGCAGATAGATTCATCAGGGCAGGAAAAGGAGGGTATGGAAGAGAGGAGAGGTTTGAGAGAGCTAGCAAGCTGTTGCTGATCTAATGACTTGATTCTTCTGTGAAGTTTGGTTTGAGGGGTAGAAAGAGGGAGAGTTGTAGGGAGGGAAGTGTTACAAGTGAGGAGGTGATGGTCAGAAAGATGAAAAGGGCAGTTTGTATGAAGTTTGATATAGTGAATCGATAGCTTTAAATCAGATCAAGGGAGTGACTATCTTTGTGAGTGGGAGAGTCAGTCCATTGTGACAGGCTGAAGGAGGAAGTGAGTTGCAGAAGCTGTTTTGCAGAGGAGACAGTGGGATTATCAACAGGGAGGTTGAAGTCACCAAGAATGAGAGCAGGGGTATCTGAGGAAAAGAAAAAAGGTAGCCAGGTGACAACATGATCTAGAAATATAGTTTAGGAGCCAGGGGTGACTGCAACATGTATAGAGAGTGGAGAGAATATGCGAATCATGTGTGTTTTCAATGAAGAAAATGTGAGGGAAGAGAAGGGCTGTATTTGTTGAAAGGTGCAATGAGAGGAAAGTTAAATACCAACACTGGGAGGGAGGCAGAGTCGACCGCAGAGGTGAGCGGTAGCAAGTACCAGGAGCTCCGTATTAAGTGGCTCGATATAACTAATTTTAAGGCGCTAATTGACCTAAATTCACCAGACACAGTTGGATACCTGGGGAGGTCTACCTGGCTTGAAGATAGATCGTCCACCTGAGTCCTTTGAGTGCATTGAGATCATGGCTCATTGCAGGCCCCCACCAGTGCAACTTCCTGATTCTTTAGTAGCAAAGATCCTTGCCACTGCTTTGACCAACTCCGGAGGGTCGGGGCTCCGCTCCAGAGTGCAGAACAGGCGCGACTATACTGGGCCCAGCGCTGACGGTGAAAGCTTGTAACGGAGGTGAGCCACCTTTCCATATACCATAGTGGCCCCTTCAAGAAAGGTAGGCTAGATCAATCTCCACACCACTAGACTCTCAGAAAAAATCAGTAATCCCCAGCACTAACCTGCAGAAGCAGGACACTCTGCTTGATATAAGACCGGGTTCAGGGCTGGATTAGGTAGTAAGTGGGAAGAAGCCTAGTTGTGCAAATGGCAGCCATCTTGCCTGCTAATGAAGAGCGACCTATTCCTGCACTCATGGTCATATACCCCTAGAACATTAAGTAAATCTCAATTAGCCACCCTTAGATAGCTAGCAAGCTTACATCTATCACCTGGACTTTTCAGACCGGCCTGTTCAGGATCTGAGGCCCTTAGAAGTGCCAAACCGAATAATTAATAAGGCCTAACTACCTGTGGACAGCTAAAGTAGCCCAGATCACAAGAATTGCTCCCTAAGAGACATTTTAACCCTCATTGCATCACCTACACTTGCTATTGGTTGGGACACTTCCCATACTACTTCATCAACCTAATTGGACACTGCTTTATAAGCCTAATCGCAGAACTGTCTATTCTGGGGCCTTCCAACTTGCCATATAGTGCAATTCACTCAGAACCTGGACTAAAATCACTACCAAACCCAGGTCTTGCAACCTAACCCTGACTCACGCTAATTAATTGATGATATCATACTTCATATTTTACAAGGTATCTTTTCATGTTGCATTACCTATGTTATCTCCTTATTGCACCTGATTGTGTGGTCCTTTCCTTGCTCTCCTCTTCCTTTTCCACCCAGCTAGTCTATGTGGGTCACCTCTACTTACCTTTAACCCCTGTTTATAGGATGTATCCCCCTTCCCCAGAGGAGAGTGTGTGCGAGGATACCATTGCTCTAACACTAGCTCTTCCTAACTTGTACACTTTCTAATACTGTGTTGTACTAATAAGGTTTAGCTTAGACTACAACTGTATTCTCTGTTCAGAATTAGAAACCTACTAAACAACTGTCTTAGCTGTGTACTATAGTAGGGTTTATTACTGGTACTCTGGGCTGCGGGCCTTGAGTTCCCCCTACTCTCATCCTTTCCCGCCCTGGTAGTCTGAGCATGTCATATCCCTATTCCTTTTCTCTCCTGCCAAAGTTCCTGGGAGGAGTGGGGGTTCGGGTTCCGTGAACCAATCAACCTATGCCTGCAACACCCAGCAGTACCCTTGAAACAGCCTACTTAACAAATCTGGACACCCTAATTCAACCTAGCACAGTTTTGCAAGGGCTTCCTGTACTGCACAAAGCCCTTCCCGTCACTCCATGTAAGACGCTCCTACCTTAACATGCGGTAAAGGTGCAGACGAGATACTGCCCAGCCCTGCTCCAATGCTGTAGGTGTAATGTTTATGCAGTATACTAGCTTATAGTTAAACCTGTTTCTACCTTCAACCTGATTTGTGCATACTCTTAACCGACGCAATAGATTTCCTGAGGGTCATTTCGTGTCCAGGTCTCATTAAAAATGCCTCACACAGCAAGGAAGCATTCCAGGACCCCAACCAAGTCTAAGAATATGGTCTATGACCACTTCAATCAGCCCCATGAAAGAGCCAGACATAGGACGAAACACCATGGAATGTGTCCACAGAGCAAACCAAGAGACGTGATAGTCTGCTTCCACAGTTGTCTATACAAAGATAGATTGATGCAAGCTGCATTCAAAAAACCGACCCTATCAGAAATGTTTAAGGATATCCAGCTCCTTCCCGACTTATAGGCCCACACCCTACAACAGCATCAACAATTTCAATCTATAACCTCCACTCTCCGTACAGCTAGCATAAAATACAGATTGGGCTACCCCACCAAACTTATTATCTTTAAAGACAATCAAACATTTGTGGCTTCTTCTCCTCCTCAGGGCCTTGCTCTCCTTGTCTCATGGGGTCTTTCTCCAGAAATCCCTGCTCCACAATTACCTACTCACTTCAGGCTGCGAGCGTCAGCTCCAGAGTGGACCGCAAAAGATCAAAGGATGAAGCATCTTAGGACACACCAAACTCAAGACTCCACTCACCACCTTGGTGGCACCACTTGACCCTCTGGAATTAGGCCCTACATTCTTAGAGAACTTTTTGCACTCTCCCCCTCTATTGAGAAGGGGGGTCGTGGCCTACCTATTGTATTGAACTCTCCTGCAACCACAGTTCTAGAGGTATGCACTTTGTACTAGTTAATTAACAGGTTAAATGTTTATATTCACTATGTTGTTTTATCTGAAGTGGGGCTGGCAATGTTGGCCCCTGTCCCCTCTGCCTTTTTGCACTTTGTTCTCCCCCCATTTAGAAGCCCACTCTAGGTTTCCTCTGAGGTGGACTACTTCCACCACAACCTTCAGATGCTCTTTCGGTGTCTTCTCCACCCACACTAACCTCCCCCTTCCTCCACATCTTCCCCCACCTCCTTATTACTGTGACAAGACTCTATCACCTGACCTACCCTACACCCTAGCTTACTGATATGTCTACACTAAGGGTGCTAACTCATAACGTTAGAGGCCTTTATTCTCCACCCAAACGCAGTCTGCTTTTGAGATCTCTCAAATATCACAACCCAGATGTTGTGTTCCTTCAGGAAATGCACTGGTCACTGAATGACCCCCTTAGACTTACCTCCAAAGATTATACTACTATAGAATTTGCCCCATATTCCAAAAAGTCAGAGGCATGGCTATCCTGATTCCTATGAGACTGGCTTTTGAAATATCCCAAGTCATCAAGGACCCCCAAGCTAGGTACATGATACTCATATGCAAACTGAACCACATGGACTATACACTAGCCTCAGTATATTTACCCAATGTTCACCAACCCAAATGCCTAAAAAAGATCTTACACTTAGTGGACCAACATAAACAGGGCAGATTTATCATAGCAGGGGATTTTAACATGGTGTGGGACCATGAAATAGACAGGAAAACCAAGGTAAAAGATAAGACCCACTCACATGCAGAACTCCTAGCTCTCAAGTTCTGAAGAATTATGTCATGTTTCGGTTACTATGATATATGGAGATCTCTTTACCCCAGAGATAAGGACTACACACACTTCTCACATCCACACAGTTTGTACTCCAGACTGGACTACATATTTTGCACAGCAGATACACTTGACTTAGTAAGACACTCTAATATCTCACTATGTGACTGGTCCGATCATGACAATGTCCATGCCGACATTATTTCTACAAACAACTCACACACCAGACCCTCTTTGCGCCTACCCTGCCATATTCTCTCTGAAGTCCCCTTTAGAAAAGAATTAAGAAGGGACATTATTCAATTCATACACAGTAATGACAACACACTAGTCCGGGATGACACATTATGGGGGGCCGCGAAAGCTGCTATTAGAGGACTAATTATCAGAAAACAAGCACATCTTAGTAAACAAGCGGGCCTTTCACTTTCACAAGCACATATAAAACTAAGAAAATTGGAGACACTAAATGGACATGCCCCCTCTACACACGTGACACTCCAGATCATCGATGTTAAAAATAATATCTCCCAAATCGAACTCTGCAGAACACAAGTTAACTTAACAAAAATGAAACAATTGTTTTATTATAAAGGTAACAAAGCCAATACTCTTTTGGCTAATAAGATAAGAAATAGAGCGAGTTCAAGCCACATGCATCAAATCCGTCATGCAGACCAGACCTTTAGACTCCCCTCTCAAATAGGTAGGGAATTTGCGGAATACTACTCTAATCTATATAATCTATAACTAGCTGAAAAGCCCAGAGCAACTCCTCCACACCACATTTGCACATTCCTAGACTCACTTAAACTTCCATCATTCTCTATGACTCAGCGAGACTCTTTAACCTTCCCGTTCACCCTCAAAGAGATCCAACAAGTTGTTAAAAACCTGAAGGCCTTCAAATCCCCGGGTCCGGATGGATATCCGGCTTACTTTTACAAGACTTACATACATGAATTATCCCCACTTCTCCTCAGACTCTACAATCTAGCAAGAGAAGAAGGCAGCTTCAATAAAGAATTCCTTGAGGTCACTATTATCACTATCCCCAAGCCCAATAAAGACTCATCGCTTTGTGCTAGTTACCGGCCAATACCCCTTATAAATGTCAACATAAAAATCTACTCCAAATTGTTGGCCAATCGCATCTCCTGCCTCTTACCCCACCTTATTAACCCTGATCAAGTAGGTTTTGTGCCCCATAGGGAGGGTCCAGATAACACCAGGCGCCTACTAAACATTTTGAATATATCTGCTATATTTGGTAAACCGTTATCAGTCATTTCCCTAGACGCCGAAAGGCCTTTGACCGCATCCGCTGTTCTTATTTGTGGTAAGTTCTTAGGAACTTTCAGTTCCCCGGTGAAATGATAATTGCAGTCAGAGCCCTCTATTCTGCCCCCACCACAATGGTAAAGGGACTTTGTTTCCACTCTCCACCATTTTTCATCTCCAATGGCACAAGGCAGGGTTGTCCCTTGTCACCTCTATTGTTCGCATTGGCAATTGAACCCTTAGCTGAGTTAATTATGACTGATAGCCAGATGAAGGGTGTCACACTATTTGGGACGGTACACAAGATAGCCTTATTTGTGGATGATGTCACAACATTCTCTCCAGACCTAGCACTTACCATCCCCAGACTGATGAAACTCCTGGAAACTTTCAGAGACCATTCTTTTTATAAACTTAACCTAATTAAAACAGAAGTCTTTACACAGGACATTTCACTTGATCATATACAACAATTACAGTATAGGCATAGTTTTACCTGGTCAGATAAATACATCTCACACCTAGGGGTCAAATTTTCGATGTTAAAAATCATATCTCCCAAATCGAACTCTGCAGAACACAAGTTAACTTAACAAAAATGAAACAATTGTTTTATTATAAAGGTAACAAAGCCAATACTCTTTTGGCTAATAAGATAAGAAATAGAGCGAGTTCAAGCCACATGCATCAAATCAGTCATGCAGACCAGACCTTTAGACTCCCCTGTCAAATAGGTAGGGAATTTGCGGAGTACTACTCTAATCTATATAATCTATAACTAGCTGAAAAGCCCCGAGCAACTCCTCCACACCACATTCGCACATTCCTAGACTCACTTGAACTTCCATCATTCTCTATGAATCAGCGAAACTCTTTAACCTTCCCGTTCACCCTCAAAGAGATCCAACAAGTTTTTAAAAACCTGAAGGCCTTCAAATCCCCTGGTCCGGATGGATATCCGGCTTACTTTTACAAGACTTACATACATGAATTATCCCCACTTCTCCTCAGACTCTACAATCTAGCAAGAGAAGAAGGCAGCTTCAATAATGAATTCCTTGAGGTCACTATTATCACTATCCCCAAGCCCAATAAAGACCCCTCGCTTTGTGCTAGTTACCGGCCAATACCCCTTATAAATGTCAACATAAAAATCTACTCCAAATTGTTGGCCAATCGCATCTCCTGCCTCTTACCCCACCTTATTAACACTGATCAAGTAGGTTTTGTGCCCCATAGGTAGGGTCCAGATAACACCAGGTGCCTACTAAACATTTTGAATATATCGGCTATATTTGGTAAACCGTTATCAGTCATTTCCCTAGACGCCGAAAAGGCCTTTGACCGCATCCGCTGGGCTTATTTGTGGTAAGTTCTTAGGAACTTTCAGTTCCCCGGGGCAATGATAATTGCAGTCAAAGCCCTCTATTCTGCCCCCACCACAACGGTAAAGGGACTTTGTTTCAACTCTCCACCATTTTTCATCTCCAATGGCACAAGGCAAGGTTGTCCCTTGTCACCTCTATTGTTCGCATTGGCAATTGAACCCTTAGCTGAGTTAATTATGATTGATAGCCAGATGAAGGGTGTCACACTATTTGGGACGGTACACAAGATAGCCTTATTTGTGGACGATGTCACAACATTCTCTACAGACCTAGCACATACCATCCCCAGACTGATGAAACTCCTGAAAACTTTCAGAGACCATTCTTTTTATAAACTTAACCTAATTAAAACAGAAGTCTTTACACAGGACATTCCACTTGATCATGTACAACAATTACAGTATAGTCATAGTTTTACCTGGTCAGATAAATACATCTCACACCTAGGGGTCAAATTTTCGATGTTAAAAATCATATCTCCCAAATCGAACTCTGCAGAACACAAGTTAACTTAACAAAAATGAAACAATTGTTTTATTATAAAGGTAACAAAGCCAATACTCTTTTGGCTAATAAGATAAGAAATAGAGCAAGTTCAAGCCACATGCATCACATCCGTCATGCAGACCAGACCTTTAGACTCCCCTGTCAAATAGGTAGGGAATTTGCGGAGTACTACTCTAATCTATATAATCTATAACTAGCTGAAAAGCCCCGAGCAACTCCTCCACACCACATTCGCACATTCCTAGACTCACTTAAACTTCCATCATTCTCTATGAATCAGCGAGACTCTTTAACCTTCCCGTTTCCCCTCAAAGAGATCCAACAAGTTGTTAAAAACCTGAAGGCCTTCAAATCCCCGGGTCCGGATGGATATCCGGCTTACTTTTACAAGACTTACAAACATGAATTATCCCCACTTCTCCTCAGACTCTACAATCTAGAAAAAGAAGAAGGCAGCTTTAATAAAGAATTCCTTGAGGTCACTATTATCACTATCCCCAAGCCCAATAAAGAACCCTTGCTTTGTGCTAGTTACCGGCCAATACCCCTTATAAATGTCAACATAAAAATCTACTCCAAATTGTTGGCCAATCGCATCTCCTGCCTCTTACCCCACCTTAATAACCCTGATCAAGTAGGTTTTGTGCCCCATAGGGAGGGTCCAGATAACACCAGGCGCCTACTAAACATTTTGAATATATCGGCTATATTTGGTAAACCGTTATCAGTCATTTCTCTAGACGCCGAAAAGGCCTTTGACCGCATCCGCTGGGCTTATTTGTGGTAAGTTCTTAGGAACTTTCAGTTCCCCGGGGAAATGATAATTGCAGTCAGAGCCCTCTATTCTGCCCCCACCACAACGGTAAAGGGACTTTGTTTCCACTCTCCAAAGTTTTTCATCTCCAATGGCACAAGGCAGGGTTGTCCCTTGTCACCTCTATTGTTCGCATTGGCAATTGAACCCTTAGCTGAGTTAATTATGACTGATAGCCAGATGAAGGGTGTCACACTATTTGGGACGGTACACAAGATAGCCTTATTTGTGGACGATGTCACAACATTCTCTACAGACCTAGCACATACCATCCCCAGACTGATGAAACTCCTGGAAACTTTCAGAGACCATTCTTTTTATAAAATTAACCTAATTAAAACAGAAGTCTTTACACAGGACATTCCACTTGATCATATACAACAATTACAGTATAGGCATAGTTTTACCTGGTCAGATAAATACATCTCACACCTAGGGGTCAAATTTTCGAGTCGTTTTGCTCAAGTGATGAGACAACTATCTTCCCCTTTAAACGGAACTCAGGACCCTAAAAAATAACTGGAACTCCCCGTTTATCTCCTGGCTAGGCAGAATCACTGCATTAAAAATGTCTTTCTTACCTAGGCTTACGTACTTGTTTCGGTGCCTCCTGATAAAAGTCCCCAAATACATCTTATTGCAATTCCAAAGTGAGTTCATGAAATATATCTGGCGAAGTAAACCCCCCATAGTGGCTCATAAAATCCTCCAAAGCCCCAAACAGGTAGGTGGCTTAGCATCACCATTCGTAATCAGATATTATGAAGCAGTTATGCTTACACACATCACACAATGGAGTGTCCTCCATTCCCAGTGCAAATGGAGATCTGTTGAGCAAGCTTCCTTACCCCACTACATTCACCTCCGTGACCTTATATGAACCCCGCCTCATTGTTGCAGAAGTCTTGAAATAGTCAACCCCATAGTCGCTAAGTGTCTCTCACTTTGGGATAATCTCAGACATCATCCTCTCATCACCCCTCACCCCTCCACTATCACCTACATTGCAGGCCTACTTACTGGATGGGCATCCTCTTACCTAAGACACCGTCCCTAGCCCTCTTACATATTGGAACACATACCTTACCGAAACATCATGCATACCTATGTATATACCTCTTCACGACTGTCAAAAACGTTATTGACAATTTATGGAAGAGGGAAACTACCCCAAATTGGTCTAAGATTCTTAACACCATGGCTTACATATACACTATGGAAAAAGATATTTTCTACAAACTAGACAAATCAGAACTCATTTGGGCAGATTGAAAAGCTAGTTATGACACAGAGTGGAAATCTAATGTCATAACCCCGGACTGACATATCTTCCTCAGACCCTAACTGTACAGCTAACTGAGCCCCACATCCCCATAAGGGAAAACCCCTCCCCCCATCACATTTCCCCTTCCCTGTTATCTCCCCACCCCCTGATTAATAATTCTTTATTAATTGGACTGTTGAGTTCTACATTGGATTTGTTCTTGTTTTCTCTACAACGTCCTTTTGACACTTACTAACAACATCGGTTACTGTATCTCATTTACATTGGTTAAGGAACCTATATTTATGATAATCCTATGTGACTCATTGATGTTTCCTGGATATTGTATTGTTCGGCAAGTGACATGTACCATTTTTGTGAACTGGTCATTACTTCACCTTGCCTTTGCATACCATATTATTGTTATGTTTGTTGAAACTTCAATTAAAAAAAACAAACTGAAATACCAACACCACCTCCTTGTCTATTATCAGACCTAGGAGTGTGGCTGAAGTGGAGACCCCCATGTGACAGTGCGGCAGAGGAAGCTGTGTCTGAAGGAGAGAGCCAGGTTTCTGTGAGAGCCAGAAGATTGAGAGAGTTTGAGATAAAGAGGTCATGGATAGAAGTGAGCTTGTTGCAAACAGAGCCAGAGTTCCATAGTGCACAAGTGAAGGGGGTTGTGGCTTTAGATGCAAGAGGAATAAGATTAAAGTTACCAGAGTTTTGTTTTTGAAGTCAATTGAAGGGCAAACCTGGGTATGCAGGGCAATGAAGTTGTGGGGGACCAGGATAAGGGGAGATTTCACCAGCAGCTAGTATGAGCAAGAGGGAGAGTGACACAAGATGAGATACAGATTTGCAGTAATATTTTTGTGATGAGGTGCAAGGGGCAGAGAGTCTTTAGGAATGTGTAAAGTTCATGAATACAAAAGCAAGGTGAGGTTAAAATGGGCTAAATGAACAGTGCAGATGGTGAGGGGGAAGAAGTAATAGAGTAAAGTAGTTTGTTAAAGGGACAGTATACACTTATTTTCATATAACTGCATGTAATAGACACTACTATAAAGAATAAGATGAACAGATACTGATATAAAAATCCAGTATAAAACTGTTTAAAAACTTACTTAGAAGCTGTCAGTTTGGCTCTGTTGAAAAGGTAGTTGGAAAGCCCACTGCAAGTGGCAAACAAGACACCCCCTCCCCCTTCTTTTGCATATGAAAAGACCCTTTACACAAACAGCAGCAAGCTGGAGAAGGTAGCTGACGGTATTCACATAAAACTTTGGGGCTTGGTTAGGAGTCTGAAAATCAGAGCAATGTTATTTAAAAATTAGCAAAACTATTGTCAGGTTAGGAAATGTCCAGAAGAAGACCCAAATGCTAGGGCGAACTTAAACAACACCCTTGCACTCTGAGTTTAATCCAGGACGTGACCCCACGACAACCTCCAAAAAACAAAGTACTCACGATATGGAGCAGGGTTAGCCTGTGCCAAAGTAATTCATGATATCAGCCAGATAGACTTCTGAATAAGGAACTGGTTTCAGGAAATGTCTTCCACAGGATCAGGAGAGCAGGGATAGTCCACTTATACTCAGACAGAAGAAGGGTATAACAGGAAACAGTTAATAATGCAGGAGTAGGTCATTTGTTATCAGGCAGTCTGAAGGTTAACACTGTGTAGGCAGTCTTTGCAGAGTATGCAACAGGTAATCAGGCAGTTTGAGGGTTAACACTGAGTAGACAGTCTTTGCAGAGTATGCAACAGGTAATCAGGCAGTTTGAGAGTTAACACTGTGTAGACAGTCTTTGCAGAGTATGCAACAGGTAATAAGGCAGTTTGAGGGTAAACACTGTGTAGTCAGAACTTGCAGAATTAACAACATGTAATCAGGTAGTTTGAAGGTTAACACTGTGTTGTCAGAACTTGCAGAGATAGCAACAGGTAAGCTTGTAGTTTGAAGGTTAACACAGATTAATCAGTACTTGTTGAGATTGGCAACAGGATATCAAGCAGTTTGAAGGTTTACACTGAATAATTGTATTTGCAGAGTTTGGAAACAGGTAAACATGCAGATTGAAGGTTTCACAGAAATAACAGTATTTGAATAGTTTGGCAGTACACAGAGTAGTCTGAATATGCAGGGTTTGAAGCAGGTAAACAGGAAGTTTGAAAGTTTCACAAAACAAACAGTACTTGCATTGTTTGGAGACAAGTAATCAGGAGGTTAAAGGTTAATCCAGCATAGTAAATCCTTGAAGAGATTGGCAACAGAAAAGCAGCAGTTAGAGAGATTCCTCAGCGAAATCCTATCAGAAGCCACAAAGTTAACAAACAAACTGGCACTGGAGAAACAGGAAGCCAAGAATAAAAAGCCTGGTTGTGACATCATCAGGAAGGGGTGGCTCAGACACCTGTCAATCAAGCACACAGAGAGGACTGCAGAGCTTCCCAGCAGCTGAGCGTGACAGTGCCCCCTCCTCAAGGACCCCTCCGGGGGACCCGACCAGGCCTGGCAGGGTATTTCTTGTGAAAAGACTTGACAAGAGCTGGAGCATGAACATGAGAGGCCGGTTCCCAAGATCGTTCAGAGATAGGATAAACCTTCCAATGGACCAGGTAGTACAGCCGATTGCCCCGTAGCTTGGAATCGAGAATCTGGCTGACTTCAAACTCAGAAGTTCCCTCTACGGAAAGTGGAGGAGGTGGTTTACTCTTGATAGAGTACTGATTGTAGATGACTGGCTTGAGTAGGGAGACATGAAACACTGGATTGATCTTGAGAGTCTTGGGTAAGGCCAGGCGGTATGCAAAAGAACAAACTCTGGAAACAATTCGAAAAGGTCCAATGTACTTAGGACCCAACTTGGTACAAAGTTGTTTTAGACGTATGAATCTGGTGGATAAAAATACTCTGTCTCCAGTATGAAGTAAAGGAGCCTTGCACCTTCTGTGATCAGCATATTTCTTATGTCTTAAGGAAGAAGAGAGTAGATTTTGACGAATGAGTTGCCAGTGATTACTGAGATTTTTCACGATACCATCTGCTCCAGGGACTTCAGTAGACTTCAGTAGAACTGGTAATCATAGGAAAGGTTCTAGGTTCAAATCCATAAGCTGCCTTAAAGGGAGAGGTCTGTAATGAGGTGTTATAACGTGAGTTGTGAGCTAATTCCGCCAAAGGCAATAACTGAGACCAGTTGGAGTGGTGATGGTCTACATAATGTCTTAGAAAAGATTCCAAGGCTTGATTTACACGCTCAGTCTGTCCGTTGGATTGAGGATGGTGTGCAGTAGAAAGTGATATGTTGATTCCGAAGTCTTTGAGCTGAAGGCAAGCCTGGAAGAGGTATGAAGTAAGCAGACTTGGAGAACTGATCCACCACTACCCAAATGGTCGTATTTCCAGCAGAAACAGGAAGATCTGTAACAAAGTCCATGGATAAGTGAGACCAAGGGTAATGAGGAATAGGAAGAGGGTGAAATAGACCAAACGGTTGATGAGAAGATTGTTTGTTCGAAGCACAAGAACTACAAGCAGCAATATAATCCTTAACATCCGTCCTCATAGTGGACTACCAAACATGCTGCTTCAGTTTCCACAATGTATTGGTTATTCCCGGATGACCTGCTGAAATGTTGTCATGAGCCCAACGTAGAAGCTTAAGACGTAATCCTTTAGGTACATACAGGATACCAGAAGGTAGTTTGCAAGAAGATGGTACCCGGACTTGAGCAGCATGTAAAGCCTGTACTGGAAAAGAGGATACTTGAGCCAAAACTTTGACTGGACGTAGTATAGGTTCTGCATCCAATGGAGAAGGTTCAGAAGATTGGAACTGCCTAGATAAACCATCTGCCTTGGAATTTTTTGAATCAGGAACATAGGAAAGTACAAAATTAAACCTGGAGAAGAACAAGGCTCACCGAGCCTGACGAGGATTGAGACGTGTAGCTGTTTGGAGGTATAAAAGATTCTTGTGATCTGTCAGAATGAAAAAAGGTTGACTGGTACCCTCTAACCAATGCCTCCATTCATCCAAAGCTAATTTTATAGCCAAAAGCTCCTTATTGCCCACATCATAATTTAACTCGGCAGGATTGAATTTTTTCGAAAAGAACGCCACAGGATGTATCTTGCTGGTAGTCGGATCACGTTGGGAGAGAACAGCTCCAGCTGCTATCGAGGAAGCGTCAACCTCCAAAATAAACTGGAAATCAGGAATTGGATGACTGAGAAGAGGTGCAGAAGAAAATGCTGATTTTAGCGTTTCAAAAGCCTGTACTGCCGAAAAGGACCAGTTCTTACAATTTTGCCCTTTCTTAGTAAGAGAAGTGAGTGGAGACGTGATGTCTGCAAAGTTCTTTATAAACTTTCTATAGTAATTGGCAAAGCCAAGAAACCTCTGCAGGGATTTGAGAGTAGTTGGTCTGGGCCAGTCCTTGATAGCCGACAGTTTAGCAGGATCCATCTCAAAACCTGATTCAGAAATGATATACCCCAAAAAGGGGATGGAACTCTGATGAAAAGAGCATTTCTCCAATTTAGCGAACAGAGAATTGTCTTGTAACCTCTGAAGAACCAGTCTTACATGATGTACATGTTCATGTAATGTTTTCGAATAGATTAGAAAGTCATTGAGGTAAATGATAACAAATTGATTTAGATAATCTCTGAAGATTTCGTTGACAAAGTGCTGAAATACTGCTGGTGCATTGCACAATCCAAATGGCATTACTAGATACTCGTAGTGACCAAATCTAGTGTTAAATGCCGTCTTCCATTCGTCTCCTTTACGGATTCTGACCAGATTGTAGGCCCCACGGAGATCTAACTTGGAAAAAATAGAAGCGCCTTGAAGATGATCGAATAACTCAGAAATGAGCGGCAGAGGATAGCTGTTTTTGACAGTAATCTGATTCAAGGCTCGATAATCAATACAGGGACAAAGACCTCCATCTTTTTTCCCAATGAAGAAAAAACCTGCACCCACATGTGAAGAGGAAGGATGAATGAATCCTCTGGCTAAGTTGTCCTTTATGTATTCCTCAAGAGAGACATTTTCTTGACGAGAGAGGGGATAGGTCCTTCCCTTAGGTAGAGGAGCCCCTGAATACAATTCGATAGGACAGTCAAATATCTGGTGTGGAGGTAATGTCTCAGCCTCTTTTTTAGAAAACACATCACAAAAGGCATGATAGTAATTGGGCAATGATTCAGGAACTTCCACTATAGCTACGACAGGACAGGATGGTTTAGAGGGATTTTGCAGGCAATGTTTGAAACAGGTAGTTCCCCAGGAAATAAGTTCTCCTTTAGACCATGAGAAAACTGGATCATGAAGCTGCAACCAAGGTAACCCCAGAATCAATGGTATGTGGGGAGAAGAAATGACATCAAAACGAATAATTTCAGAATGAAGTATGCCCACAGTCAAAATAAGAAGAATGGTAGAATGTTGTATGATACCAGTACCTAGAGGCTGTCCACTGACAGTAGTTACCTTAATTAACTGTTTCTTGGCTTGAAGAGGAATCCTGAGAGAGTCAGCAAAGTTTGAATCAATGAATACTCCAGCAGCTTCAGTATTGATGAGAGCTTGAGCTCGAAACTTGGTGTTTCCAAAAGAGATAGTTACAGGAAAAAAAAGTTTAGAATTGAGGGAAGACATGGGATTCTGGCTTAACTCTGTCCCTCTATCAAAAGTTAAGCCTTGGCTTTTACTGGCCAGATAGGACAGTCCTTCAGTAAATGTCCTTTGGTACCACAATACAGACATAACCCAAGAGTACGCCTTCTATGGCGTTCAGCTTCTGACAATTTAATAGCTCCTACTTCCATGGGTTCCACAGACTCAGGAGATTGGGAATTATTATTAGAAAGACTTGAGGTTCGAATAGGAGGACGAAAAGAAGATTTAACAAAGGATCTCTGATTCCTATCTCTCTCCTGAAGACGTTCAGAATGCCGGGCGTCAAGAGTAATACATAAATTGATAAGACCCTCCAATGAATCGGGGAGTTCCCGAAATACTAGTTCATCCTTAAGGCGTTCGCAAAGTCCTTTGCGAAAGGCTGCCCGTAAGGCTCCATGGTTCCAATCAGTTTCTGCGGCTAAAGTCCTGAATTCAATAGCATATTGAGCTACCGAAAGGGATCCCTGTCTCAGATCCAACAATCCTGCCTCAGCAGCTGCAGACCTCCCAGGCTTGTCAAAAACAGAAGAAAAAATGGACACAAATAATTCCACATCCTGTAGTAACGGATCATTCTTCTCTAAAAGAGGGGACACCCAGGCTAGAGCCTTACCCTTCAAGAGAGAAATAATAAAGGTGATTTTGGAAGTAGAATTGGAAAAAACTTGAGGATTGTTTCTGAAGTGTAAACAACACTGATTAAGGAATCCACGGCATTCTTCAGGATTACCGTCATATTTATCTGGAAGTGGGATTCGTGGTATATTCTGTCCAACAGTTTGAGGTGGATTAAAGACAGCATTGGTGCTAGTAGCAGTGACAGCAGGAGTCACCGTCGCTTGAGAAGGAGCGGAGAGGTTATGTAGCAGAGCAGTAATCTGGTCAAGCTTGGAATCCAAAGATTGCAAATGAGCAGAATGATTTCCTAGAAGTTGCCCTTGTAGAGCCACAGCCCTGGATAACTCGTCAGGGTCTATATTATGGCCAGTTTGTACTGTCAGGTTAGGAAATGTCCAGAAGAAGACCCAAATGCTAGGGCAAACTTAAACAACACCCTTGCACTCTGAGTTTAATCCAGGACGTGACCCCATGACAACCTCCAAAAAACAAAGTACTCACGATAGCCTGTGCCAAAGTAATTCATGATATCAGCCAGATAGACTTCTGAATAAGGAACTGGTTTCAGGAAATGTCTTCCACAGGATCAGGAGAGCAGGGATAGTCCACTTATACTCAGACAGAAGAAGGTTAAAACAGGAAACAGTTAATAATGCAGGAGTAGGTCATTTGTTATCAGGCAGTCTGAAGGTTAACACTGTGTAGACAGTCTTTGCAGAGTATGCAACAGGTAATCAGGCAGTTTGAGGGTTAACACTGAGTAGACAGTCTTTGCAGAGTATGCAACAGGTAATCAGGCAGTTTGAGAGTTAACACTGTGTAGACAGTCTTTGCAGAGTATGCAACAGGTAATAAGGCAGTTTGAGGGTAAACACTGTGTAGTCAGAACTTGCAGAATTAACAACATGTAATCAGGTAGTTTGAAGGTTAACACTGTGTTGTCAGAACTTGCAGAGATAGCAACAGGTAAGCTGGTAGTTTGAAGGTTAACACAGATTAATCAGTACTTGTTGAGATTGGCAACAGGATATCAAGCAGTTTGAAGGTTTACACTGAATAATTGTATTTGCAGAGTTTGGAAACAGGTAAACATGCAGATTGAAGGTTTCACAGAAATAACAGTATTTGAATAGTTTGGCAGTACACAGAGTAGTCTGAATATGCAGGGTTTGAAGCAGGTAAACAGGAAGTTTGAAAGTTTCACAAAACAAACAGTACTTGCATTGTTTGGAGACAAGTAATCAGGAGGTTGAAGGTTAATCCAGCATAGTAAATCCTTGAAGAGATTGACAACAGAAAAGCAGCAGTTAGAGAGATTCCTCAGCGAAATCCTATCAGAAGCCACAAAGTTAACAAACAAACTGGCACTGGAGAAACAGGAAGCCAAGAATAAAAAGCTTGGTTGTGACATCATCAGGAAGGGGTGGCTCAGACACCTGTCAATCAAGCACACAGAGAGGACTGCAGAGCTTCCCAGCAGCTGAGCGTGACAACTATACATTTATTTAAAAAAAAACTTTATGGGCTATATAAATAGATCATCTACAAAACTTCAATCCGATTGGCTGATTACATCGGATCAGCCAATCGAATGCGACGTCAATTCTATTGGCTGATTACATCAGCCAATCAGATTTTTCCTACCTTAATTCCGATTGGCTGATAGAATCCTATCAGCCAATCGGAATTCGAGGGACGCCATCTTGGATGACGTCATTTAAAGTACCAGTCATTCATTGTGTAGTTGTCGGCAGAGATGGATGTTCCGCGCTGGAGGTCTTCAAGTTGGAGCCACTCATCGCCGGAAGGATGAAGATAGAAGATGCCGCTTGGATGAAGACTTCTGCCGGATGGAGGACCTCTTCTGCGCCGATCGGATGAAGACTTCTGCCCGGCTGGAGGACCACTTTTGCCTGCATCGGATGAAGAGTTCAGCCCGGTTGGGTGAAGACAACTCAAGGTAGGGTGATCTTCAATGGGGTAGTGTTAGGTTTATTTAAGGGGCGATCGGGTGGGTTTTAGAGTAGGGGTGTGTGGGTGGTGGGTTGTAATGTTGGGGGGGTTATTGTATTGCTTTATTTTACAGGTAAATGAGCTGATTACTTTGGGGCAATGCCCCGCAAAAAGCCCTTTTAAGGGCTTGTAAAAGAGCTAATTACTTTTGTAATTTAGTATAGGGTAGGGAATTTTATTATTTTGGGGGGCTTTTTTATTTTATTAGGGGGCTTAGATTAGGTGTAATTAGATTAAACTTCTTGTCATTTTTTTTATTTTTTGTAATTTAGTGTTTGTTTTTTTTGTAATATAGTTTAGTTTATTTAATTGTATTTTATTTTAGATCATTGTAGTGAATTAATTTAATTAATTTATTGATAGTGTAGTGTTAGGTGTATTTGTAACTTAGGTTAGGATTTATTTTACAGGTAATTTTGCAGTTATTTTAGCTAGGTAGCTATTAAATAGTTAATAACTATTTATAGCTATTGTACCTAGTTAAAATAAATACAAACTTGCCTGTAAAATAAAAATAAACCCTAAAATAGCTACAATGTAATTATTAATTATATTGCAGCTATCTTATGGTTTATTTTATAGGTAAGTATTTAGTTTTAAATAGGATTAATTTATTTAATGATAGGAATATTTATTTAGATTAATTGAAATAATATTTTAGTTAGGGGGGTGTTAGGGTTAGACTTAGCTTTTGGGGTTAATTCATTTAATATATTGACGGCAGTGTTGTGGGGGTAGATTAGGGGTTAATCAATGTACTGTAGGTGGCAGCGGTGTAGGAGGGGCAGGATAGGGGTTAATAAATGTAATGTAGGTGGCGGAGGGCTCCGGGTACGGCGGTTTAGGGGTTAAACAATTAATTTATTTGCCGCGAGGTCCAGGATCGGCAGGATAGAGGTTAATAACTTTATGTAGGTGGCGGCGGTATAGGGGGCGGCAGATTAGGGGTTAATAGGTATAATGTAGGTGGCGGTGGGGTCCGGGAGCGGCGGTTTAGGGGTTCATATATTTATTATAGTGGCGGCGGGATCTGGGAGCGGCGGTTTAGGGGTTACTATATTTATATAGTTGCGGCGGGGTCCGGGAGCAGTGGTTTAGGGGTTAATAGGTTTATTTAGGTGCGGGGGGCTCCGGGAGCGGCGGTTTAGGGGGAAAAACTTTATAGTATAGTGTGGGTGCTTAGTGACAGGCTAGCAAGAAAGCTGCAAAGAAGCCCGATGAGCAGTGAGATCGATGACTGTCAGTTAACAACAGTCCGCTGCTCATCGCTCCGTACTTGGTGATCGGCTTCTTGACAGCTTTCTTGATAACTTTGGCGAACGTATTCAGGTCCACGGTGGCGATGTTAGGCGAGCTTAGGCGAGCGTATTGGACTGGCGAATGCAGCAAAATACGGAGCTTCATAACTAGAGGTCACAGTGTTCACATAGTATCAGTGGCGCTCTCCATTTTTTTCTTAATCTTTTTATATGCCCACTTTATGAGTCACCAGCTCTTGCTGAGCATGTGCAAGGGTTCACAGTGTATACCTATATGAGTCTGTGATTGCCTGATGACTGTCACATGATACAGCGGGCTGGTGAATGAAAGGGAATGTTGAAATTTGTCAGAAAAAAAATCTATTGCTCATTTAAAATTCAGAGTAAGTGCTATTGCATTGTCTTTTTATTATGTATTTTTTTAAATTATGCAATTCTACTTCAGCTGTTTCAACCGCCCTCTGCTAAATAACAACAAGTAGCCTTCTGGAAGACACTTTCTTCATTATAATTTACCTACCCAGTTGTTTTTATTGTATGTGTTTGTATATTTAGTGGTAATTATTTTTATTTTCTTATTTTATATGTATATATTACTATGACTTTGTAATTACAGGCTGTGCTAGTCATAATTTGCATACCTATTGCACATTGCAGATTTTATCATATTTATGTCTGCCCATTAAGTTAAAGGGACAGTTTACTCCCCTTTAATTTGTTCCCAATGATCCACTTTACCTGCTGGAGTGTATTAAATTGTTTACAAGTAGCTCCTTTACCCATATATTGGCATTTGAAATTGTTAATTTAGCATGTGGTATCCCCACCTATTCTGAATGTTTGTGGCCGCGCGTACCAGCTATAGATAAGCTTTGTAAACACAGCCAGCAGAAGAAATTACACTCCCAGTGTGTTAAAGCAGAGATAAGGTAATAAAATGTTGATTTTCCATTGTTCTCTCAAAGTATTGGGGATTGTTTTAAGGACAGATATAAGATAAAGAAGCAGGTATATGTGCACAATGTGATACAGTAATGAGATCTGATTATACCTACAAGCTCAACCTATTTTATTAGGCTGTGGCTTCAAAACACAAAATCAGAGCTTTAATATACAGAAATAAACCTTAAAAAGCAAATTTTCATACATTTTTTACTCTGCAGTTAGTAAAAAAGCAATTGTAAACACATTAAGGGAAAAACTATTTTACAGTATACTGTCCCTTTAAGTTAGTTTAAGCAGCTCTGGCCCATATATCTGTCTATTTATTTGTTTAATGGTTTTATTTCACCCCCTTGTATACCGCAGTCTTATCTCTGTAATATTTTGATCTTTTGTTTTTACTTGAATGACCCTTAACTCAAATGTCCATAAATGCACCCTCCCATTCCTTTAAAACTCTTTTTGCAGGCCTATCATGACCCTAGTATATCTCTCTCCTTCAGCCTGATTTGAAATATATCCTGCCCCAGAATCTCCAAGAAAATACAAAGTTTTTTACACTCAGCTGTTTCAACTTCCCTCTGCTAAATAAAAACAGGTAGCCTTCTGGAAGATGGTTACCCTCCTACCCTACCCCTCACCCCACCCACCCCAAGCTCATTTCTTCATTTATAGATAGTCTCCCATACATTCTCCTGAAATGACAGGTGCAAACACTGATCAGCACATCCTTCCATTCAGTTTACCCTATAGAATACATAACCTCTCTCCCTACATGTAGCTATATATCACACATTAATATTACACACTTTTTATTTCTTTTTAATATTTGTGTTTTACTTTCATCTACACACCTCATACCACTAACATGAATCCAAATATGACCATACTGTTATTCGTGATAATCCTTTTCTCACTCCAATTTCGTTCACATCACTACCGCCATAAGCACACACCTCAAACTGGAAAACAAATTATCATACACCATGGCCTGCTCTGTTGCCATAACTTATCTGCTGAGTGCTGGTGGAGTGTTATAAATAACAGTCCCCTACCCCCACCTCACAAAATTATAAAGTATCCTATTCACTTTATGGCTAAACAAAAATGATGTCCAAATTTCTATTCCTTATGCTACTTGCTCTTGCAAATGATGTAGAGTCTAAACCTGGTTCACCAACAAATTCCATTCCTAGCCTTCCAGCTAAAAAAGGCCTCTCCTTTATGCACTGTAATATCCGCAGCTTACTACCAAAAATCGATGCACTGCAAGCATGGTGTTCACATTACAAGCCCAAAATCATTGTGATCTCTGAATCATGGCTAACCGCAAAAATACCTGATTCTGCCATTGCAATACATGGGTACTCATGCCATAGAAATGACAGAGCAAAAAGAGTAGGCAGCATTGTAATTTATGTTGACAATTCCATAAAGTACACCCCCTTACAAAAATTTAGCTCTCCTGCCACCTTTGATTTCCTTTCTGGCACAATTGAGATCCCGTGCAGTAAATCAATCATTGTTGCAGGAATCTACCGCCCACCTAGCTCCCCTGTGCATTCCCTTTCTGACATAGCCTATCTCCTTAGTGAAACCATAGCTCAAAACCCAAAAGTGAAATTTTGGTCTTTGGAGATTTTAATATTGATTGGTTGAATCCTAAAAACAATAGTTCTTGCTCACCATTTAAGACTTTGCAGCTAACTCAGTTAATCTCCTCCACAACTTGCATAAACATTAAAAGCCATAACAACACCCTGCTGGATTGGATTCTCTTCACGTCTCCTGACCGAATCCAGGAGGCAGGTGTTCTCCCTAACAGTTTCAGTGACCACTGCTTAGTGTACTGCGTGCGCAAAATAAAGGCTACTAAATCCCCTCCCAAAGTTAAAATCACCAGGTCCTTCAAAAAATTTAAAGGGACAGTATACACTCATTTTCATATAACTGCATGTAATAGACACTACTATAAAGAATAAGATGCACAGATACGGATATAAAAATCCAGTATAAAACTATTTAAAAACTTACTTAGAAGCTCTCAGTTTAGCTCTGTTGAAAAGGTAGCTGGAAAGCCCTCTACAAGTGGGAAATAAGACACTCCCCCCTCCCCCTTCTTTTGCATATGAAAAGACCCTTTACACAAACAGGAGCAGGCTTGGTTAGGAGTCTGAAAATCAGAGCAATGTTCTTTAAAAATAAGCAAAACTATACATTTAAAAAAAACAAAAAACTTTATGGGCTATATAAATAGATCATCTACAAAACATTTATGCAAAGAAAAAATGAGTGTATAATGTCCCTTTAATCTTCAATCATTTCTAAATTACATCAAGTACCTCCCCTGGCACAGATTAAACCTAATTCCAGATTTAGATTCTGCAGTTGAATTCTTTCAGTCCGAACTCCTACAAGTTTGGAATTTGCATGCCCCACTGCATAAGGTGAGAGTAAAAGGAGCACATATGAATTGGATCACAGCGGACCTCATTCAAATGTACTAGTTTAAGGATTCTTTGTGGTCAATCTACAAGAATACTGGCTCTATGAACGATCACTGTGTATATAGACAATGGCGAAATATATGCACTAAACAAATAAAATTGGCCAAGGCCCAATATTTCTGTGAAAATCTGAACAATAACATATCAAACCCTAGAAAGTTTTGGAAAGTCATAAATAACTTACACACTCCCCCAATCCATTCCCAACCCTCCACTGCCAAAGTGGATAACCAAACCCTGCAACTTCCCTTAGAAGTAGCAAATGCCTTTAACAATTATTTTGTTGGATGTTCCACCACCCTGACTAACAAACTAATAAATGGCACGCATCCTGAAGCTACAAATGTGGATCAATTTTAGACCTGTACCCATCAATGTCATTAAGAAACACCTTAATAATCTAAAAATGAAAAACAGTCTGGTCCTGATCAAATCCCAGCAATGCTGTTGAAGCTCAGAACGCCGGCAATTGCTAAACCTGTCGCAACCCTAACTAACGAATCCTTGGTGTCTGGTTACATACCCAAACTTTGGAAGACTGCAAGAGTAGTGCCTATCCATAAAAGTGGTGAGTTAACCTTGGTTACTAACTATTACCCAATATCATTGCTCCCAGTATTGTCAAAAATCTTAGAAAAATACGTCCATATGCAACTATGTGAGTATTATCAACAATCTATCTGACCCCTGTTCAATTAGGTTTTCGCCCAAATCATTCCACTACAACTGCCCTCCTAAAAGTTTGCAACAACATCCAAACTGGCATGGAACAAGGAGACCTAACTGGAGCAATTTTCCTTGATTTTGCAAAGGCCTTTGACACAGTAGACCACGACACACTACTGCTCAAACTAAGAAACTGAGGTATTGATGATCGTCCGCTAACCTGGTTTCGATCATATGTATCGGATTGATCACAGTATGTCTCCATTTCTGACAGCGACTCCCTCCCTCTCCCAGTCATGTGTGGTGTTCCCTAAGGTTCCATTCTCGGCCCCCTACTATTCACATTATTCATAAATGATCTGCCAAATATCTGCAAATCCTCAACTGTACACATGTACGCAGATGACACGGTAATCTATGCAAACAAATACAAACTTCCGCAGCTTGAGGCAGTGGTCCAAGACCAGTTCACAGAGGTAGAAAAGTGGATCTCAAAAAACAAACTCTTCCTAAACACTGACAAAACTGTCACAATGATCTTTGGAACGAGACCTAAATTACACAAACTACAAAATTCCCATCTACGCATCAAAACAAAATCAAATGGCACACTGACTGCAGTCAACTCTTTCAAATACTTGGGTATGTTGTCTATCGTTGGGCCTCCACATAGAAAAATTGCATCTAAACTTTATCCATAACTAGGTGCCCTGCACAGAAACAAATCCTGCCTCAGCCCCACAGTAAAGGAAAAGATTGTACAGCAAATGTTGATGCCAATCATGGATTATGGGGATGTAGTATATGCACCTTCACTGCAAACTCACCTTAATAAACTTAATACACTGTATAACTCATTCTGCCACTTTGTGCTACAATGTAACTACAGGACCCACCATTGTGACATGCTAAAATAACTAAACTGGCTGTTGCTGGAATCCAGACGCACCCTCCATCTTTCCATCCTTGTGTTTAAGAGCTTTTCTGGGAAGCTCCTACCCTACCTGAGCAGAATGCTCTCCCCGGCTATTCCCACCTCCCATAACCTCCGATCCAGTACCAGCACATTATTTAGTCTGCCCCAATACAAAAAGAAAGCAGCTCGATCCTCCTTTTCCTACAGAGCACCACAATTATGGAACAACCTCCCGCACACTTTAAAACCTTCCCCAAGCCTAGAATCCTTCAAGAGATCCCTCTCTACATATTTCAAAACAGAATGCTCCTGTCATGGTTGATTATATATTTCCTACCTGTTCTATGGTAAATGTTGCATATGGTATGTATTAATATTGTTTTTGTATTTTATTGTACCCTATTGTATCAATGCAATGTTTTGTGGACCCAGGATATACTTGAAAATTAGAGAAATCTCAATGTATCCTTCCTGGTAAAATATTTTATAAATAAATAATACATTTAATGATCATTTGACTAACTTGCAGTTGAATTCACACAAATACACCTGTATAATGCAGCTGATCTAATGCCTAGTAATTATTTATCATAATCCTTGATAATTCCACAACATGTGACTGAAAAAACAGTCATAATATTATGTTACCAATAGATTACACATGGTAAAAAAACAGCTGAGACGAGTCTAGCTGTGGATACTGAGGTTCACTCTTTGACATTTGCCAGTTTAAGCTTTTCAATAGTTTGCAAGTTGAAAAGAATCTCACATCTTAAAACCTTAATCTTGAGTGGTAATAATATCCTTGAAGCTGAAGGTTCCTGTTTCATGACTATCCTAACATGACCTCCTGTGTAATTCTGAGGATGACACAAAATAAATATATACCTTTTGTCTGATATGGTATTGAAAATTAAAATACCAATTAAAGGGCCACTAAACCCAAAATCTTTCTTTCATGATTCAGATAGAGAATAGAAATTTAAACAACATTACAATTTACTTCCATTATTTATTTTGCTTCATTTTTTAAATATCCTTAGTTGAAGAAAAAGCAATGCACATGGTGAGCCAATCACACGAGGCTTCTATGTGCAGCAACCAATCAGCAGCTAGTGAGAATAAAACAAATTAGATAATACTGTATAAGTAAATTAGAAAGATGTTTAAATTTGCATTCTCTTTCTAAATCATAAAAGAAAAAATGTGGGTGGCATGTCCCTTTAACCCTTATTTCCTTGCCTAATTCCAAAGCAGCATTACTTAAAAAAAAACGTATAGAACATTAGGGACTACATAACGTGTGGCGCACTAAGTATAGCGTGCAAGTGATAAGGGGTTTATCTCAGCTCTTTGAGCACATCAGAATTAGAGCGCGTATTACAAGTTGAAAGTAAATGCATTCACTTAAACGCAATTGAGTTTAACAAGCGTTGGGTTAGCATGATTTCATAGCTTGGTATAACTGTTACGCGAGACAAAAAAGTTGCACAAAAAACATCAGAAATACAATTAAAAGTATAGTTACACTCATTATAACACTGTCTAATATTTTTTTTTTAAATTACATAAAAAGTTATAAGAGCTGAAAGATATGAGATCTCAGGTGTTAGAAAAAAAGTATGTAAAGGGCTTTACCATTGAGATACTAATATATACATTGTGTGCACTATTTTTGGAATACTTTTTAGTAGATGGTGTTATTATGAGTGTAACTGTACGTTAGAATGTATTTTATTAGATGGTGTTATTATGTGTGTAACTGTACTGTGTAATGTATATTTATTAGATAGTGTTATTATGTGTGTAACTGTACTGTGTAATGTATATTTATTAGATGGTGTTATTATGTGTGTAACTGTACTATGTAATATATATTTATTAGATAGTGTTATTATGTGTGTAACTGTACTGTGTAATGTATATTTATTAGATAGTGTTATAATGTGTGTAACTGTACTGTGTGATATATATTTATTAGATAGTGTTATTATGTGTGTACCTGTATTATGTAATGTATACTTATTAGATAGTGCTATTATGTGTGTAACTGTACTATGTAATGTATATTTATTAGATAGTGTTATTATGTGTGTAACTGTACTATGTAATGTATATTTATTAGATAGTGTTATTATAAGTGTAACTGTACTGTGTAATGTATATTAAATAGTGTTATTATGTGTGTAACTGTACTGTGTAATGTATATTAAATAGTGTTATGTGTGTAACTGTATTGTGTAATGTATATTTATTAGATGGTGTTATTATGTGTGTAACTGTACTATGTGATGTATATTTATTAGATAGTGTTATTATGTGTGTAACTGTACTGTGTAATGTATTTTTATTACATAGTGTTATTATAAGCGTAACTGTACTGTGTAATGTATATTTATTAGATAGTGTTATTATGTGTGTAACTGTACTGTGTAATGTATATCTATTAGATGGTGTTATTATGTGTGTAACTGTACTGTGTAATGTATATTTATTTGATAGTGTTATTATGTAACTGTACTGTGTAATGTATATTTATTAGATGGTGTTATTTTGTGTGTAACTGTACTATGTAATGTATATTTATTAGATAGTGTTATTATATGAGTAACTGTACTGTGTAATGTATATTTATTAGATAGTGTTATGTATGTAACTGTACTGTGTAATGTATATTGATTAGATAGTGTTATTATATGAGTAACTGTACTGTGTAATGTATATTTATTAGATAGTGTTATGTCTGTAACTGTACTCTGTAATGTATATTTATTAGACAGTGTTATTATGAGTGTAACTGTACTATGTAATGTATATTTATTAGATAGTGTTATTATGTGTAACTGTACTGTGTAATGTATATTGATTAGATAGTGTTATTATGAGTGCAACTGTACTGTGTAATGTATATGTATTAGATAGTGTTATTATGTGTGTACCTGTACTGTGTAATGTATATTTATTAGATTGTGTTATTATGTGTGTAACTGTACTATGTAATGTATATTTATTAGATAGTGTTATTATGTGTAACTGTACTGTGTAATATATATTTATTAGATGGTGTTATTGTGAGTGTAACTGTACTGTGTAATGTATATGTATTAGATAGTGTTATTATGTGTGTACCTGTACTGTGTAATGTATATTTATTAGATGGTGTTATTATGTGTGTAACTGGACTGTGTAATATATATTTATTAGATAGTGTTATTATGTGTGTACCTGTACTGTGTAATATATATTTATTAGATGGTGTTATTGTGAGTGTAACTGTACTGTGTAATGTATATTTATTAGATAGTGTTATTATGTGTGTAACTGTACTGTGTAATGTATATGTATTAGATAGTGTTAATATATGTGTAACTGTACTGTGTATGTGTAATGTATATTTATTAGATAGTGTTATTATGTGTGTACCTGTACTGTGTAATGTATATTTATTAGATGGTGTTATTATGAGTAACTGTACTGTGTAATGTACATTTATTAGATAGTGTTATTATGTGTGTAACTGTACTGTGTAATGTATATTTATTAGATATTGTTATTATGTGTGTAACTGAACTGTGTAATGTATATTTATTAGATAGTGTTATTATGTGTGTAACTGTACTGTGTAGTGTATATGTATTAGATAGTGTTATTATGTGTGTAACTGTACTGTGTAATGTATATTTATTAGATGGTGTTATTATGAGTGTAACTGTTCTGTGTAATGTATTTTATTAGACAGTGTTATTATGTGTGTAACTGTACTGTGTAATGTATATTTATTAGATGGTGTTATTATGTGTGTAACTGTACTGTGTAATTTATATTTATTAGATAGTGTTATTATGTGTGTAACTGTACTGTGTAATGTATATTTTTTACATAGTGTTATTATGTGTGTAACTGTACTGTGTAAGGTATATTTATTAGATAGTGTAATTATGTGTGTTACTGTACTGTGTAATGTATATTTATTAGATAGTGTTAATATGAGTGTAACTGTACTGTGTAATGTATATTTATTAGATGGTGTTATTGTGAGTGTAACTGTACTGTGTAATGTATATGTATTAGATAGTGTTAATACTGTGTATATGCACAATAAGGGGGGAGGGTCAGTTAGAACACAATAGAACAGAGCGGTCAGTTTGTGAATCTGTCACTCCTTTAATATCTCAAGGAAGGGATGACTTAAGAAAAGTCACATTAGAAAGTATGGAGGAAAGCACACCAAGTAGCATGAAAATTAAATGTATGTCAACAAATGCAAGAAGCATGACAGGTAAAATGGGGGAGCTGGAGCTCTTAGTTGCAGAAGAGGACTATGATGTTATAAGTATAACTGAAACTTGGTGGGATGATTCACGTGACTGTGCAGTTTACTAAGAGGGGTATACTTTATGTAGGAGGGACAGGAATAATAAAAGGGGTGGTGGAATCTGCATGTGTATTAAACCTACCCTTAAACCTACAATAAGGGAAGATATTTATGTTACAGGCGACAATGTAGAGACCCTGTGGGTGGAAATAAAGAGTGGGGGAAAATTTCCAAAAAAATATTACTAAGAACATACTACAAGCCCCCCAACATTAGTGACCAAGATGATACTCAACTACTAATGCAAATAGGCAATGCTGCTAATAACAGTGCTGTAATTATGGGAGATTTTAACTACCCTTATATAAACTGGGCCAATGAAATAGTAAGTCAGCTAAGGGTGATATATTTTTAAATGTTCTCAGTGATAACTTCTTGTCACAATTAATAGAGGAGCCAACTAGGAGTAACGCTATATTGGATTTAGGGCTATCAAATAATATATATATAATATCAAACATAGAAGTCAAAGAATATTTGGGTAACAGTGATCATAACATGGTCACATTTAAAAAATCTCTTTTCATAAGCAGTGTCTTAAAGGTTTAACCAAGACTTCTAATTTTAAGAAAGCAAAGTTCAACGATTTAAGGAAATCATTAAATAACATAAATTTGGACAAATTGTTCTCTAATAAAAATACAGAGTAGAAATGTGCATGGCGAAAAAATTCGGTTCGATTCAGATCGATTCGGATTTTTTCGAATTTCGGTTTGGATCAATTCGAATTCGGAAAAATTTGAATCAATTCGGTTCGGATTAGTTTTGGATTCATTCAGATTCAAATAAATTTGTCTGGATTCGGTTCGGTTCGGAAATTCGAAATTTCGGTAAGTGTAAGGTGGGATGTGCTGTGTATTAGACTAGTATTATGTACTGTATATTAGGTATAACCCATAGCAGAGTGATATAACCTAATATACTGTACAATACTAGTGTAATCCATGGCCATCCGAATCTACCGAATAAATCCGAACTAATTCGGATTTATTCGGTAGATTCGGCACTATTTTAATTCGGAAATTAGAATCGATCCGAATCCCGAATTATACGAATTCGGACGAATTTCCGAATCGATCCGAAACGAATTGCACATTTCTAATACAGTGGATAAATGGATAACATGTAAACTTTGTTAAATAAATATACATATCAACAAATACCATATGGTTATAAAAATAAAAATAAAAAATCCAAGCCAATGTGGCTGAATAAAAATGTGTTAAGAGAAATTGGGAAAATACCTAGGGCATTTAAATTATTCAAAGAAAATAGTACAGACTCAACATTCCATATTTATAAGGAATGTAACAAAGCATGCAAAAAAGCAATCAAATTAGCCAAAATTAAAAATGAAAAATGAATTGCAAAAAATTCTAAGTCTAACCCTAAAAAATTCTTTAAGTACATAAATAGCAAAAAATCTAAGAAAGACAATATAGGTACATTAAAATGCGTGGAGGGTAGCATGATTAACAGTGACAGGAAGAAGGCTGAGGTACTAAATCAGTTTTTTTCTTTTGTATACACAAGAGAGGAACCATTGCATGATACTTTGGAACAAAATAGAAAATGCCAGCCCTTACCATTAACTGGGTTATGTATAGAGGATATCAGGAACAAATTGGATAATATTAAGGTAAATAAAACTCCAGGCCCAGATGGAAGACACCCAAGGGTGTTAAGGGAACTTAGCACTGTTATAGACAAACCTCTTCTCTTAATTTTTCAAGACTCATTATTCTCAGGCATGGTACCCAAGGATTGGCGTAAAGTTGATGTGGTGCCACTCTTCAAAAAGGGAAGTAGGGATGATCCAGGAAGCTATAAACCAGTTAGTCTGACATCAATAGTGGGGAAGATATTTGATGAGATTATAAGGGATTATATTGACAAGCATATTTGTGTAAACAAGATTATAAATTCTAATCAGTATGGTTTTATGAGAAATAGATCATGTCAAGCTAATCTAATTATATTCTATGAGGAAGTAAGTAAAAATATAAATAAAGGGGAATCAGTTGATGTGATATAATTAGATTTTGCAAAGGCGTTTGATACAGTGCCACATGAAAGATTAATGCACACAATTAAGGGTCTGGGAATAGCTGGAAATTTTAGCTCATGGATAAATAACTGGATAAAAGATAGGGAGCAATGAGTAGAAGTAAATGGATCATACTCAGATTGGACAAAGGCAATCAGTGGAGTCCCCCAGGGATCAGTACTGGGCCCCGTTCTTTTTAATATTTTTATAAATGACTGGGAGCAAGTATTAAATAGCGAAATCTCTATTTTTGCAGATGATACTAAGTTAAGTAAGGTAATTAGGTCAGAGCGGGATGAACTTTCATTACAAAGGGATCTAAAAAAATTAGAAGTATGAGATTAAATACGGGAAAATGAAAGGTTCTACATTTTGGAAGTAAAGATAAGCAGGCAGTGTATTATTTAAATGGGATAAGACCAAACACAGGAGGAAAGGGATTTGGGGGTAGTAATAGATAACAAGCTAAAGATGGGTGCACAATGCAGGGCAGCAGCTTCAAAGGCTAATAAGATAATAGCATGTATTAAAAGAGGCATTGATTCAAGGGAGGAAAGCATAATTCTGTCACTATATAAAGCCCTGGTAAGACCTCACTTTGAGTATGGAGTGCAGTTCTAGGGACCGATCGCAAAAAAGATATTGCAGAACTAGAAAAAGTTCAGAGAAGGGCCACAAAGCTAATAAGAGGATTGGAGAATATAAGCTATGAGGAGAGGCTAGCCAAACTGGGTCTGTTTTCTTTAGAAAAAAGGCGCTTGAGAGGTGACATGATTACTTTATATAAATATATTCAAGGCCCATATACAGAGATGGCAGAAGCTCTGTTTATTCCGAGAAAATTGTTTGTGACAAGAGGTCACAATTTAAGGTTGGAGGAAAGGAGATTTAATCTCCTGCAACGGAAATGTTTTTTTCACTGTAAGAGCAATAAACTTGTGGAACTCATTACCAAAGGAGGTAGTGAATGCCAATACCATAGATACATTTAAAAATTGTTTGGATATATTTCTGTCTATAAACAAAATTCATAGATATGATTGCTAGTATTAAATGGGTCACCTTTAAGTGGGATTATTTAAGCTTAAAGGGACACTGTAATAAAAAAACAACTTAGTTTAAATTGATTAAACATTTATAAATAAAACACTTTAAATGCACTTTCATTTCTAAATAATTACCGTTCCGCCGTAATTTCATTTAGATTTTTTTTATTAATTTCCAAAACCACTCCGTGGGTACCGTTGCTGTTTTTCCAATCTGGGCTGAGAACCCAGGTTGGAATATGGCGGCTCTTAGCCGCGATGCGCATGAGCAGGCACTAGTAACATCATTGTAGATGTCACTCACTGGAATTCTATGATGAATTTAGGAGACCCGCTCAATAATTCTGGCATCAGGGAGGTAATATGCGCATGCGTGAATTAAAACAATTCAAATGCGCATGCGCAGGGTGACAATATCGTCCGATAATTATATTATTCAGGCACACGCCATCCGATTGGACATTGCTTTGGATCATGTACTGCCCATAAATTATATTTTATAACGATAAGAAGCATTGTTGGAGAACAAAAGTAGGTCATTTAGCTTATATTTAATTTTGTTAGATATGATGGTGTTATTATGTGTGTACCTGTACTGTGTAATATATTTATTAGACAGTGTTATTATGAGTGTAACAGTACTGTTTAATGTATTGTTATTAGATGATGTTATTATGAGTGTAACTGTACTGTGTAATGTATATTTATTAGATAGTGTTATTATGTGTGTTACTGTACTGTGTAATGTATATTTATTAGATGGTGTTATTATGAGTATAACTGTACTGTGTAACAACGAAGGAACTGCCCAATCTTGTTTGGTGCTTTCTTACAAAAAAGAGAAAGCACCAGCTTGTGGGCATGAAATGCATTAGATGGGCTCCTGCTATTATGTTTTTGTCCAGGTTCAACACTAAAAGTAAAGTTTTAACTTAAGTGCCTCCCACAATTCCTTTTTAGATCACATTTATTCTTTGCCTTCTGCTATTGTGCTTTTGGCTACATACAAGTTGACACCAAGACCGCCAGAAAATGAGTCCATTCAAAATGAGCACCATATATATTAATGGTAAGAACCATGTGATCGGCTAGAAAATATAGGTTAAAAAACTGCAATAAAATTCTCTCCTGAACAACTTGACTACTCAAAAGTCCACTGAGGCTCCAGGACTCTTTCCCACATCATATACCAGAGGTCCTAACTGCTGACCATAGTTTAGTAAACCTATATGATGGCTGTAGAACAGAGGGGCAATAGTTGTTATACTCAAAAAAAATCTGATGATGCTGCAAAACATAACTTTATTGGATATGACAATATTGTATTTGTATGATAAAATACTTTAAAGGGGCAAAAGCACACTGAAGTTATGTAGCCACATATTTGTTCAAGACAATGCTAGATATACACCATGTACACAAGCAGGATTCTGATCTCTGAGTTTACTTAAAAGCTTTTAGATGTGCTCTGTACATAGGCAACAAAACATGGCTACCAATTAGCGCCCAGGTAAAAACGTTATACTAGGGTACTGAATGGTAGGTACTCTCTGTACAGTGGGTATGGTAAAAAGTTTACCAGGAAGCTAATTGATAGGTATACTTAGAGCACTGGGCATAGAGCAACAAGAACCCATATAAAGCCCATGATTGGTACCAGTGTCAATATTAATAAATGGCTACAGCAACCTCTTTATTAATGCTGCTTAGCAACAGTTGCTACACAATAATATACTATTGTACTATTGAACCTTTAAAAATCTTTTAATGTATAGTTTAAAAAAATTGTGAGGTTATTTCCTTTTTATTTCCACTTGAGGAACCTAGAAAATATTTTCAAGTTGTTAAATATTTTCATGCTGTGCATCAGCAGATGGAGTTTATTACACTGAAATAAGTAAACACTTTGCCAGGAGAATCCTGATATCACCAGATGACTCTCAAATTAAAGCTTACAGAATGGATTTAAGAGTGTTGTGTGCAACTTAATACCTTGTAATTAAAGAATTGGATATCGTCCTGGAACCAGAGCAAATTCAGTGTTTGATTTTTATACTGAATTATGTCATCATGCTAAAACCTGCCAAGAAAGATAATTAACACAAAGTATATCTGTTTGATTACACACATAAAAGGAGTAAAACAAGCCAGATAATTGATTTGATCAACACATAATTTCAGAAATGTATCCTTCTTTTGGAAATAGCATGTTTAAAGATCTTCATCAATTACTACGTTTATTTACTTGTGCAGAACCTACACAAAAGTTAAAAGAATTAAAAAAGAGACTGAACAGTCAAAATATGTCATTCAAATGAAAGAAGAATTATGTTTCAAGAATGTCCAAGCTGTAGAAACAGAAAAGTGCAGAAATCATGAGATTTTAATGACGCTGTCAAAATTGTCTCACTGCAAAACATTAGAGAAATTAACTAGAGATGAGCATTTGTTTCATTACGAATTTGCAATCAGATATTCGTTTTGTTTTATTGAAACAAATATCCAAAGTGATGCACCAACGTAATTTAAAGAAATAAAAAAAAATTGTCAGCATTCAGTTGTTTTCATTTGGGTTTAATACCTTTTGCAAGCTAGAAAGCCGCGCTAACCCGCTTCTCTTCTTCACAGAGCCCCGGCCTCTCTAACCCGGATCCCTTCTTCACAGAGCACCGGCCACGCTAACCTGGTTCTCTTCTTCACAGAGCCCCGGCCACGCTAACCCGGTTCACTTCTTCACAGAGCACCAGCCGCGCTAACCTGGTTCTCTTCTTCACAGAGCACTAGCTGCACTAACCCGGTGCTCTTCTTCACAGAGCACCGGCCGCGCTAACCCGGTTCTCTTCTTCACAGAGCCCCGGCCATGCTAACCCGGTTCTCTTCTTCACAGAGCACCGGCCGCGCTAACCTGGCTCTCTTTTTCACAGAGCCCCAGGCCCCCATAACCCGGTTCTCTTCTTCACAGAGTACTGGCTGTGCTAAAACGGTTCTCTTCTTCACAGAGCCCCGGCCGCTCTAACCTGGTTCTCTTCTTCACAGAGCACCATCCGCTCTAACCCGGTTATCTTCTTCGCAGAGCCCAAGCCGCGCTAACCCGGTTCTCTTCTTGACAGAGCACTGGGTGCGCTAACCCGGTTCTCTTCTTCACAGAGCACCAGCCGCTCTAACCCGGTTATCTTCTTCGCAGAGCCCCAGCCGCGCTTACCCGGTTCTCTTCTTCACATAGCACCAGCCGCTCTAATACGGTTTTCGTCTTCACAGAGCCCCGGCCGCTCTAACCTGGTTCTCTTCTTCACAGAGCCCCGGCCCCTCTAACCCGGTTCTCTTCTTCACAGAGCCCCAGCCGCTCTAACCCGGATCTCTTCTTCACAGAACACTAGCCGCTCTAACCCGGTTCTCTTCTTCACAGAGCACCAGCCTCTCTAACCCGGTTCTCTTCTTCACAGAGCATCAGCTGCTCTAACCCGGTTCACTTCTTCACAGAGCCCCGGCCGCTCTAATCTGGTTCTCTTCTTCACAGAGCCCCGGCCGCTCTAAACCAGTTCTCTTCTTCACAGAGCACCAGCCGCTCTAACCTGGTTCTCTTCTTCACAGAGCCCCGGCCGCTCTAACCCGGTTCTCTTCTTCACAGAGCACCAGCCGCTCTAACCCGGTTCACTTCTTCACAGAGCCCCGGCCGCTCTAACCTAGTTCCCTTCTTCACAGAGCACCGGCCATGCTAACCCGGTTCACTTCTTCACAGAGCACCAGCCGCGCTAACCCGGTTCTCTTCTTCACAGAGCACTGGCTGCGCTAACCCGGTTCTCTTCTTCACAGAGCACCAGCCGCACTAACCCGGTTCTCTTCTTCACAGAGCCCCGGCCACGCTAACCCGGTTCTCTTCTTCACAGAGCACCGGCCACGCTAACCCGGTTCTCTTCTTCCCAGAGCCCCGGCCACGCTCACCCAGTTCTCTTCTTCACAGAGCACTGGCTGCGCTAACCTGTTCTCTTCTTCACAGAGCCACGGCCGCTCTAACCTGGTTCTCTTCTTCACAGAGCACCAGACTCTCTAAACCGGTTATCTTCTTTGCAGAGCCGCAGCAGCGCTAACCCGGTTCTCTTCTTCACAGAGCACCAGCCGCTCTAACCCGGTTCTCTTCTTCACAGAGCCCCAGCCGCTCTAACCCGGTTCTCTTCTTCACAGAGCCCCCGCCGCTCTAACCCGGATCTCTTCTTCACAGAGCACCAGCCGCTCTAACCTGGTTCTCTTCTTCACAGAGCACCAGCCGCTCTAACCCGGTTCTCTTCTTCACAGAGCACCAGCCGCTCTAACCCGGTTCTCTTCTTCACAGAGCCCCGGCCGCTCTAACCTGGATCACTTCTTCACAGAGCCCCGGCCGCTCTAACCCGGTTCTCTTCTTCAGAGAGCCCCGGCCGCTCTAACCCGGTTCTCTTCTTCACAGAGCCCCGGCCACTCTAAACCGTTTCTCTTCTTCACAGAGCCCCGGCCGCTCTAACCCGGTTCTTTTCTTCACAGAGCCCCGGCTGCTCTAACCCGGTTCTCTTCTTCACAGAGCCCCGGCTGCTCTAACCCGGTTCTCTTCTTCATAGAGCCCCAGTCGCTCTAACCCGGTTCTCTTCTTCACAGAGCCCCGGCCACTCTAATCCGGTTCTCTTCTTCACAGAGCCCCGGCCGCTCTAACCCAGTTCTCTTCTTCACAGAGCACCAGCCGCTCTAACCCGGTTCTCTTCTTCACAGAGCCCTGGCCGCTCTAACCCGGTTCTCTTCTTCACAGAGCACAAGCCGCTCTAACCCGGTTCTCTTCTTCACAGAGCACCAGCCGCTCTAACCCGGTTCACTTCTTCACAGAGCCCCAGACGCTCTAACCCGGTTCACTTCTTCACAGAGCCCTGGCCGCTCTAACCCGGTTCTCTTCTTCACAGAGCACCAGCCGCTCTAACCCAGTTCTCTTCTTCACAGAGCCCTGGCCGCTCTAACCCAGTTCTCTTCTTCACAGAGCACAAGCCGCTCTAACCCGGTTCTCTTCTTCAAAGAGCACCAGCCGCTCTAACCCGGTTCACTTCTTCACAGAGCCCCGGACGCTCTAACCTGGTTCACTTCTTTACAGAGCCCCGGACGCTCTAACCTGGTTCACTTCTTCACAGAGCCCTGGCCGCTCTAACCCAGTTCTCTTCTTCACAGAGCCCCGGCCGCTCTAACCCGGTTCTCTTCTTCACAGAGCACCAGCCGTTCAACCCGGTTCTCTTCTTCACAGAGCCCTGGCCGCTCTAACCCGGTTCTCTTCTTCACAGAGCACCAGCCGCTCTAACCCGGTTCTCTTCTTCACAGAGCCCTGGCCGCTCTAAACCGGTTCTCTTCTTCACAGAGCCCCGGCCGCTCTATCCCGGGTTCACTTCTTCACAGAGCCCCGGCCTCGCTAACCCGGCTCTCTTCTTCACAGAGCCCCTGCCGTGCTAACCCGATTGTCTTCTTCACAGAGCCCCGGCCGCACTAACACGGTTCTCTTCTTCACAGAGCACCAGCCGCTCTTACTCAATTTGTTAACTGCTGACATGATACAAGCCCCACTGGTGCTCTGAGCAGCTGCAGTATTTAAAATGCTGGTGCATTTTTTCAAGTTAGCCCACTTAAAATTGGGTTTGCGCACGAGTAATGTGTCTTTCAGCTTTTTTTGCTCCATTGACTACTATGGAGCGATATACTAAGTTCGGCTTTTTACGCATGTCGGCTTGGTGTGAACACTTTTTACTTTCAACTTTTAATATGAGCACAATCCGACATGCACAAAAAGCTTTCTTCTAGTGCCTAATATGTGAAGGATAGTGATGTTAGACAAATGTCTTCAAAAGGCCACATAACCAATCTATTAAATTAATGGGGGTGGGGGGAATCTAATAATTTACAAAAGGAAACTCTAACATATAAAAAATACATTTTAAAAATAGTAAAAGAAAACTTAAAGGGACAGTCAACACTAAAAATAAACTAGCTTGAATGCATTACTTACAACACGATTATTGCAAACATCCTTATTCACATCCTATAATGCAGACTTAATCTATTTTTTTAAAAAAAAACAACTGCCGTTCTAAGCAAAAAAACGATCATAAACTTCTCCTATGTTGACGTCACTCTCAGGCTGATTCTAACTGCAAATCACAGGAGTGTCGGCCACGACGACTCCTGAGCGTTCACACCCAATTGCGCATGCGTAAATCGTATGTTGCGTCAGTATCTGCCTCTTTATACCCGGAACTGTGTAAAGGTTCCTTATTCAGTGACGGACCAGCGCAACAGGTAAGAGATGTTGATGCGCAATCTCCTCTTTCAGCTGGGAGGTCACTTGACCCTCTGTTTATCATATGATCAGCTTGTAAACAGTTAGACACCAGGTATATAAAACTACAATAATGAAATGCTCTAAAATATGTTACAGCATTTTCTTCTTTCACTGTTTGTCTTTTAACATGTGTTTAACCCCAGCAAATAATTAGTTAACTCTGCTCCAGAGCTGAACATATCAGGTGATTAGCGGCTTCTAATTTATGTGATTGTTTTACTGGCTCATGTTCAGTCCAGCATTGTCAATGCCCATACAATTTTTCTGCCCGCCTTGTAAATATTCTACAGGGAGGGAGTCTAAGATTTTGGCATAGGGTCACAATGGATTCTGTTTATGCTTTCAGGCCTAGTGAACACATTATAGAAAGTCTATTTAGAAAAATAAACATCTTTTTAAACATCTTTTTCCTTGAATGAGAATATTGTCTGGAAATATGCAGAATAATAACGGCTTCTAGACAAATAATACCGCAAATGATCAATACTCGCTAAATGTGTCCACATCTTATAACCGTAACCTCAGCGATCAGCAGACATTCTGCAGTGCAGCCATTCTAATGGGCCATGTAAAGACACTCTCCATATGGCACAAGACCCCTGTGTTTTGTGAGACCGTCTGGGACTGGCACCGCAGTTGTCCCTGAACTTCTTGTAAACAGACAGTTGCTACTGTGATCACTTCTGTCAGGAACAATAATGCAGGCAGAAAATCACTAACGTTTTTCCTCTAGCACATGGAGGGGGATTATGAGCGATACCAGGGGGGTTACAACAGGGGGTTATACACAAAGACAGGGTTACTACAGGGGGCTATGGGCACTGCCAGGGGGTTACAACAGGGGGCTATGCGCTCCGCCAGGGTGTTACAACAGGGGGTTATGCGCACTGCCAGGGGTGTTACAACAGGGGGTTATGCGCACTGCCAGGGGTGTTACAACAGGGGGTTATGCGCACCGCCAGGGGTGTTACAACAGGGGGTTATGCGCACCGCCAGGGGGGTTACAATAGGGGGTTATGCGCACTGCCAGGGGGGGTTACAACAGGGGGTTATGCGTACCGCCAGAGGGTTACAACAGGGGGTTATGCGCACCACCAGAGGGGTTACAACAGGGGGTTATGCGTACCGCCAGAGGGTTACAACAGGGGGTGATGACACAGTTACACACATACACTAATACAGTTATACTCAAACAACATTGCACACACATAGTTACACACACATTACACGCATAACACAACAGTCTATAGCTGATTTACTGACTTGGTTAGTTACACAGCTGAGAGTCAGCACATCCTACCCAGAAACTACAAAAATACACTCACACTGTGGTCCCCTGTGCCTCACATACACAGCTCACTTCCAGTCCTTGTACAGATAATTCTGCGTATCATTTTGAATGTAGAAAACAGTTACCAGGAACTGATATCGAAATAAAAAACAAAGCTGCACAAAGGAAAAGGAGCAGCGTGGGACTGGTGCAACACTAAAATACATCCCCTATGCGTATGCGTCAGTTGTTACAATCTTGTTAGAATCTTTGGCGGGCACTACAGAGTTTCAAACTAGCCGTGGGGAAGAAGAAGATGAGAGGAGGAGTTAAGGAGCCATGTTTTTTTACCCAAACGTCTCAGAACGGCAGTTGTTTTTTTCTACAAAATCGATTCAGTCTGGATTATAGGATGTGAATAAGGATGTTTGCAATAATCGTGTTGTAAGTAATGCATTCAAGCTAGTTTATTTTTAGTGTTGACCGTCCCTTTAAAGAAAAAAATCAAGAAAGCCTAATGAAATAGTGAGACCTAACTGAGAGGAAAGGATACTTCACAATTACAATAGAGCTTAATAAATTATATATATAGCTAAAGAAAACTTTATCCAAACTGCTTTTGACTAGAAAAGGTTTGGAATTTGGAATATTCACATTTTTAAAATGAGGTTTGGACAGGGCCGGACTGGGAAATCAGACCGGCCCTGGAAATTTGTATAGACTGGCCCAGCCACGCCCCCTCCAACCCAGCCACGCCCCCTCCAACCCAGCCCATACAAATTCTGAAAAATAATGCTGCAGTGCACCCCTCCATGTTTTATTAAAACAGTACCAATGACATAGCGCAGGGGGCATCAGGTAATGCAGCAGGCAGGGAGTAAGGAGGAGCACAGGGGGCATCAGGTAATTATGCAGCAGAGCAGGCAGGAGGTGAGTGAGGAGGAGCGCAGGGGGCATCAGGTAATGCAGCAGGCAGAGAGGTAAATAACAACATTTACAGATCTCAATCTGGAAAATGGATTACTGTTTTATTCACACAGACAGTATGTGTCATATGCAGTGCTAGTACAATCAGAGTAATTGAGAGGCGACTGGTGAGCCGAGCTACTACTAGGACGTCTCTTGTATGTTCCCTCTTCACTTCACAGTTCACACAATAATAATAATTAAAATAAATAATAATTAAAATAAATAATACTAGTGTACATTCATCTGATTGATTCATAGTTGAACTGACTGGTCTCTGACTGTGCCTGCCTCCCTGCCTGAGCTGCCTCTGTGTTGCTGGCTGCCAGAAGTCAAGTGCACTGCCAAGCTGTGTGAGTGTGACCATCACCGGACCGTGTGGACGTCACATGGTGTGTGAGAACTTGAAGTTGAATGGAACTTCCAGAAGAAGAGGACGCAGTCAGACTCACTCACCTCAGTAGTGACGTAAGCAGTCGCCGGCCCATGATAATCATTCGTTCACCCGGCCAGACCCAGTGACATGCATCTGACTCGGTGACAGACAGACTGTAGACTGAGCCTGTGAGTGACAAACAGACACAGACTCAGTCACAGTCTAAGTGATTCCAATTTCTTTCTATCTTTGACGATAATTATTTGGATTAGCAGTAGTTTAGTTGCGGTAAAACTGGTAAGGTAACGGTTAAAACTTGCGGAGGGGTTAAGCAGACAGTGCACTGTCTGTGCAGGCCACTCAGTAAAACATAAGATACCCCAATTATTATCGCACCTTTGCAAGACAAGAGCAATAATAAATATAATACTAAATATAATCATATAACAGCAGAAGCCAGCCTCAGGCAGGCTGAGCCCTCAGCCCAGCAGCCCAGCTGAGCTTCCGGCCGGCGGCCCACCGGGATTTTTCCCGGTATCCCGGCTAGCCAATCCTGCCCTGACAGTAATATTTATATGTTATATAATTCAGTTTATACATGTAACTAAAGGTAGTTTTATATCATGTTTATACACAGGACCCTCAAATAGACAGTACAATACAGTAATCAGACAGTAATATTTATATGTTATATAATACAGCTTATACATGTAACCTAAAGGTAGTGTTATATCATGTTTATACACAGCACCCTCAGACAGACAGTACTGTAATCAGACAGGTAATATTTATATGTTATATAATACAGCTTATACATGTAACCTAAAGGTAGTTTTATATCATGTTTATACACAGCACCCTCAGACAGACAGTACTGTAATCAGACAGTAATATTTATATGTTAAATAATACAGCTTATACATGTGACCTAAAGGTAGATTTATATCATGTTTATACACAGCACCCTCAGACAGACAGTACAGTACTGTAATCAGACAGGTAATATTTATATGTTATATAATACAGCTTATACATGTAACCTAAAGGTAGTTTTATATCATGTTTATGCACAGCACCCTCAGACAGTACAGTACAGTTATCAGACAGGTAATATTTATATGTTATATAATACAGCTTATACATGTAACCTAAAGGTAGTTTTATATCATGTTTATACACAGCACCCTCAGACAGACAGTACAGTAATCAGATAGGTAATATTTATATGTTATATAATACAGCTTATACATGTAACCTAAAGGTAGTTTTATATCATGTTTATACACAGCACCCTCAGACAGACAGTACAGTACAGTAATCAGACAGGTAATATTTATATGTTATATAATACAGCTTATACATGTAGCCTAAAGGTAGTTTTATATCATGTTTATACACAGCACCCTCAGAAAGACAGACAGACAGTACTGTAATCAGACAGTTAATATTTATATGTTATATAATACAACTTATACATGTAACCTAAAGGTAGTTTTATATCAGTATATACACAGCACCCTCAGACAGACAGTACAGTACTGTAATCAGACAGGTAATATTTATATGTTATATAATACAGCTTATACATGTAACCTAAAGGTAGTTGTATATCATGTTTATACACAGCACCCTCAGACAGTACAGTACAGTTATCAGACAGGTAATATTTATATGTTATATAATACAACTTATACATGTAACCTAAAGGTAATTTTATATCATGTTTATACACAGCACCCTCAGACAATATAGTACAGTAATCAGACAGGTAATATTTATATGTTATATAATACAGCTTTTACATTTCACCTAAAGGTAGTTTTATATCATGTTTATACACAGCATTTGAGAAGAAAAGTAACTAGCGCCCAGGACTGATATCTGCTCACTATAAAGAACCCCCTAATAGGTCTAAAAACTGGGAATCATGCCCAGCGGGCGCGGACCTGGTCTTATACAAAAGGTATATAGATGACTTTCTAATCATCTGGAAGGGAAGTGAGGAAGATTTGAAACACACATTGGACGTAATGAACTTGAACCAGTCCAATCTCAGATTTACCAACTCCATCAGTCTAGACCATATTGTCTACTTAGATCTAGATATTAGAGTCGTCAATGGGAAGATTGAAACATCCACCCACTTCAAGGAAGTGGACTCCAATAATTATGTCCACCATACAAGCTGCCACCACAAAAAATGGATATTGAATATCCCAAAAGGGCAATTATTAAGAATTAGGAAGAACTGTTCAAGTGAAGAAATGTGGGTTAAACAATCGAAAACACTGAAAACCAGATTCCTGGAAAGAGGATACAGCGAATCCCTCATAGACAAGACCATCACAGAAGTAAGTAACACAAAAAGAGACTCCCTCCTAACTTATAAAATGAAACCAGACAAAGGAAAATCTGAAGGTCTCAAAATTCCTTTTATCACCCAATATGGAGAAAGGAAAAAGACAATTGAGGATATAGTTAAGAGACATTGGCACTTACTCAAAGACGATGACATTCTGGGCGAACATCTAACAGAACTACCTAATTTCGTCTATAGGAAGGCCAATAATTTAAAATCAATTTTGGCTCCAAGCATACCCAAACAGAAGAAAGAAAAGAACTCTTCAGACATCTTGGGTAAAAAACTTTTTGGTTTTTACCCATGTTACTTCTGCAAAGCATGCAAACATGGAAAGAAAACCAATATAATAAAGTCCAAAGTTTCCAATGAAGTGTTCCACATCAAACAAACAATAAGATGTACTGATCAGAACATAGTCTACTTGGTCGAGTGTGGGTGTGGCCTGCAGTATGTAGGCCAGACCTCTAGGAAACTAAAAGACCGAATTCGAGAACATTTGTTGCAGATCAAATGGAAGAAGGTTGATTTACCGATTTACAAACACTTCAAAGAAGTACATGGTGGAAGCGACAAAAGCTTCAAATATATGGGTATATGCAAAATAAACAAAGATTGGAGAGGAGGAGACATGGAACTGAAATTACTAAAAACAGAATCCAAATGGATTTTTAATTTAGACTGTATTTATCCAAAAGGTCTCAACGCAAATTTTGAGATTGTCCATCTGTTTTGAATAGTTCAGAGTAATTGATTTTTATCCCTAAAGTTACAACATATCCAAATATCAACTTTAAGACGATCTATCTAATTCAAGTCACATTCACTTTGAAGTTACTGTGATGAATAATCCCTTAGAACCACTTTTTTAATCATCTGGCTTGGTCGAGTTGACCTAAGCATTTTTTCGTTTTTAAAGCCCTTTGAGGAATACTATTCTAAGACAAATCAATGCAATTTATATATTTTATATTTTTTTATATTTTTTATAATTACGATTCCATTAGTTTGATTTATTAGATTGTGTGTAAGAATATGAGTTCAAATTATTGCTTTATGTATATGTAAGGAAAGTAGATGATTTTCCACCATGTATCTTGGGAAATCAATATTTTAGATTATTATAAAGTAGTATCTATAAGGTGAACGATGTGTATTACCACGAATATTGGATAATCTCCATAAATATAAATTGTAAAAGGGACTCATTTGGGGAACAAGAGACCTTAATCTGAAATTTGTCAAATCGATATAGATCTGTATTGATTAATAGAAGGTTCCTGTTGCCAAAATTGTATAAGCAATCCTAATGTTAGGTCCTGGATATATTAGCCTCAACTAGATGAACGAAATTTAAAAAAAAAAAATATATCTAGTTATTAAAAAATTATATCTAGTTATTAACAGATGTCAATTGAAATAGTTAAATATATATACAACACCTAGGCTGTCTAATTGCCGATTATGTCCATTTTCAAGAAAAATCGGTTTACTAGAGCGTTTAATGCCCATTTCCGATCTTGCCCATTTCCAAAATAGCTCCGGGAAACCGGAAGCACAAAAACCGGAAGTGTTACAAGCTTCAACTTCCGGTTCACTATCGGAAGTGCGTTTTTTTCGGCGGGGAACAATCCGACAACATCCGCCCAATTTGCCGCAATTTTTAACATACAAACGCCCATATAGAAGAGTATATAAGGTCAGTATTAATGTAGCCTCTATATGTCTTGAAAAAGGCCCGGTACGAGGGCTGAAACGCGTAGACGACACTTTACACCAAAGATTTGAGAGGCTCATTATATCCAGGACCAGGATTTGATCGGTAAGACTATTTTCAATAGTCCATACCCTTGTAGCGCTGTTTGTTTAGTGCGCTTTTTTCATCTTTTTCAGGTTTTTGTCTTAACAAAGGAGTAGGACTTTGGACTCCACCACACATCGAGGATTTTTTTCATCAGACTTTTTAAGGATTCACTTTTACCAATTGACTTTTTAAGGACACTATCATTGTCAATATTATTATTTCTTAAAAGTTGTGGAAACACACCTTTAAGAGTTGTGGATTAGTTTTGGCCAAACTAGACATAAACTCTCTGTTTTTTATGTTGTTTATATTAATTATATAGCTTGTGCTATTTGTTTCATTGGTTTATTGTTTTTAAGATATTAAAGTTAGACGCATTACCGGACCACTGAGTCCATCATCCAGATTCAATTAGGCTAATTGAGATAATGGCTGGTACCAGTTTAGTTTAGAATCCCACTAGTAGGATCACACGTTTAATTTTGTATTTTTTGCATTTTTCACATTTTTTCATTTTTGATTTTTTGACCACACCCACTTGATCACTTCAGATTTGTATTTTATTTTGTGTTATATATTGTGATCCATAATATGGTTTATCTGTTAGCTTAAGGATTCCAATACATTTTATCTCATTTTTAATTTATCACAGCGTTTATTATACGATTTGTATTAATCATCACATTTTGCACTACCTGTATGAACTGTTGACCTTTAAAGTGGGTCTCGTATCACTATAATAGTGGTCTTATCACTTTGATAACACTATTTGAGTTATTATTATATCATTTATTGGACACCAGGTTAATTTGTACACTTATTTGTTAAATTCAATTAAGTACCGATTTGTTTTTCTATACACATTTGTGTACCTACTAGAGGGTTTTTAAGAGGACTCACTCACGAAAAACCGGACCATTAGATATTGGTCACCCAGTTAAAACAACTGGATTAGATTCAATTTGTCATCCGCTGTATTTTAATTTGTCATTCGCTGTATTTTATTTTATGTATTTTTATATGTGTTTTGTGTTTTGGTTTTATTTACATTTTTTATGAATTCTGGAGATCAGAATCATATTGTTTTAATATAATAAATATATTTGTTTGACATTTGAACAATCTAATTCTAAGAGAAACTATTGGAGATTATTTCTATTTCCTGTGGTATATCTAAGCCATTGGCGCTCCTATATATCATGTTTATACACAGCACCCTCAGTCAGACAGTACAGTAATCAGACAGGTAATATTTATATGTTATATAATACAGCTTATACATGTAACCTAAAGGTAGTTTTATATCATGTTTATACACAGCACCCTCAGACAGACAGTACTGTAATCAGACATGTAATATTTATATGTTATATAATACAGCTTATACATGTAACCTAAAGGTAGTTTTAGATCATGTTTATACACAGCACTCTCAGACAGTACAGTACAGTGCTCTAATCAGACAGATAATATTTATATGTTATATAGTACAGCTTATACATGTAACCTAAAGGTAGTTTTATATCATGTTTATACACAGCACCCTCAGTCAGACAGTACTGTAATCAGACAGGTAATATTTATATGTTATATAATACAGCTTATACATCTAACCTAAAGGTAGTTTTATATCATGTTTATACACAGCACCCTCAGACTGACAGTACTGTAATCAGACAGGTAATATTTATATATTATATAATACAGCTTATACATGTAACCTAAAGGTAGTTTTATATCATGTTTATACACAGCACCCTCAGACAGACAGTACTGTAATCAGTCAGGTAATATTTATGTTATATAATACAGTTTATACATGTAACCTAAAGGTAGTTTTATATCATGTTTATACACAACACCCTCAGACAGACAGTACTGTAATCAGACAGTAATATTTATATGTTCTATAATACAGCTTATACATGTAACCTAAAGGTAGTTTTATATCATGTTTATACACAGCACCCTCAGACAGACAGTACTGTAATCAGACAGGTAATATTTATATGTTATATAATACAGCTTATACATGTAACCTAAAGGTAGTTTTATATCATGTTTATACACAGCACTCTCAGACAGTACAGTACAGTGCTCTAATCAGACAGATAATATTTATATGTTATATAGTACAGCTTATACATGTAACCTAAAGGTAGTTTTATATCATGTTTATACACAGCACCCTCAGTCAGACTGTACTGTAATCAGACAGGTAATATTTATATGTTATATAATACAGCTTATACATGTAACCTAAAGGTAGATTTATATCATGTTTATACACAGCATCTTCAGACAGAGAGTACTGTAATCAGACAGGTAATATTTATATGTTATATAATACAGCTTTTACATGTCACCTTAAGGTAGTTTTATATCATGTTTATACACAGTAGACAGCCCCTTCAGACAGACAGTACAGTAATCAGACAGGTAATATTTATATGTTATATAATACAGCTTATACATGTAACTAAAGGTCGTTTTATATCATGTTTATTCACAGCACCCTCAGACAGACAGTACTGTAATCAGACAGTAATATTTATATGTTATATAATACAGCTTATACATGTAACATAAATGTAGTTTTATATCATGTTTATACACAGCACCCTCAGACAGACAGTACAGTAATCAGACAGGTAATATGTATATGTTATATAATATAGCTTATACATGTAACCTAAAGGTAGTTTTATATCATGTTTATATAGAGCATCTTCAGACAGACAATACTGTAATCAGACAGGTAATAACTATATGTTATATAATACAGCTTATACATTTAACCTAAAGGTAGTTTTATATCATGTTTATACACAGCACCCCCAGACAGACAGTACAATAATCAGACAGATAATATTTATATATTATATAATGCAGCTTATACATGTAACCTAAAGGTAGTTTTATATCATGCTTATACACAGCACCCTCAGACAGACATTACTGTAATCAGACAGGTAATATTTATATGTTATATAACACAGCTTATACATGTAACCTAAAGGTAGTTTTATATCATGTTTATACACAGCACCCTCAGACAGACAGACAGACAGACAGTACTGTAATCAGACAGGTAATATTTATATGTTATATAATACAACTTATACATGTAACCTAAAGGTAGTTTTATATCAGTTTATACACAGCACCCTCAGACAGACAGTACAGTACTGTAATCAGACAGGTAATATTTATATGTTATATAATACAGCTTATACATGTAACCTAAAGGTTGTTTTATATCATGTTTATACACAGCACCCTCAGACAGACAGACAGTACTGTAATCAGACAGGTACTATTTATGTTATATAATACAGCTTATACACGTAACCTAAATGTATTTTTATATCATGTTTACACACAGCACCCTCAGACAGACAGTACTGTAATCTTACAGGTAATATTTATATGTTATATAATACAGCTTATACCTGCAACCTAAAGGTAGTTTTATATCATGTTTATACACAGCACCCTCAGACATACAGTACTGTAATCAGACAGTAATATTTATATGTTATATAATACAGCTTATACATGTAACCTAATGGTAGTTTTATATCATGTTTATACACAGCACCCTCAGACATACAGTACAGTAATCAGACAGGTAATATTTATATGTTATATAATACAGCTTATACATGTAACCTAATGGTAGTTTTATATCATGTTTATACACAGCACCCTCAGACATACAGTACTGTAATCAGACAGGTAATATTTCCAATTTAGACCACAAAGGCAGAGCAGATTGCGATAGTAATATTTGATAATCTTATTTAAAAAAAAAATATTAATTAAAAAGTTTGGATTTCAGAATATATTTCAATTTTGGAACTCTGTATTTGGTAATTTGTACCTTATATATTTTTGTTGTGAATGGTTCAGTTATTTATTTTGTATGATTTTAAAATTACAATTTTCATTGTGCAATTTTGTAAAATATTCATCTCCCTCACATGCGAAAATGCAGTATACATACCTTTTTTTAAAATACACATACACAAAGTTTGGTTTAGCCCACATTCTATTATAGAGATTGAAGAAATAATGATTCAGTCAATAAAGATTAGGACCAATCAACTGTAGGGCACTATATATATATATATATATATATATATATATATATATATATATATATATATCAGGGCTCAAAATTTCAGGTACTAAGCTACTAGCCAGACCAAATTGTTACTCTCCACTTCTGATCCAACCCACCAACTGACCAAGCCACGCCCACTACAGCACCCTATCTTTACATATGTTTAGCCATTGCAAATCACTTTCTAATACAGTCATTTTAATCATGTTATTATTTTATACCATAACAAATTAAATAATGCTACATACGTAACAAATTAACAAAAAAGTTACATAAGAGCAACATCAGCTATGGATTATGGGGGAGACAACAGCTAGATGAAGTAGGCTGCTCATTAAACAATCCTAGTTAGGCTCTATTAAGGGTATGGCCTCCCCTACATTACCAGAGCTCTACAGGGGTATATAGGTGTAAGTCACACACAAATGTAGCCTTGTAATTATAGAGCTTCACACGGGTACGTGACTCAAAGTAGAAGCTGAAACTTTGAGTCTTGTTCTCCTGTGGAGCTCTATCCTGTAGCAGAGCGGAGGACCACAATATTAATAAAGCCTACTAGGCTTGATTCACACAGCCAGTATAATGAACCAGCAAAATCATGGGAGTAGGAACCAAAAAACAATCTGGGGGGATAGCATTTTTACAGGCAATGTATTCTTATTCAGTAAACTTGGAATTGTATGGAATGGCAAAATTTAAATAATTAAATTATCTATAACTCCCTCTCTCACATAAACTCCCTCTTTCTCTACCCCTCACACTCTCCCTTCTCTCTCCTCTCTTACACTCCCCCCTTCACACAATCTTCCTGCCCTGTCTTTCTCTCCTCTTACTCACTCTTTCATCTCACACATTCTCCTAATCTGTCTTTACACATTCTCCTCTCTCTTACAAAACTTCCCTCCTCTCTTTTAAACTCTGCTCTTTCTTCTATACTCTCTTCCCTTTATCTCCCACTCCTCGTCTCTCTCACACACACCCTCATCCTCTCCATTCTTATGCACTTACATTCCAATATATGTACACACACACATATATATTATACAAGCACACACATATCCATGCAATGTTGTTTGACCTCCCAAATTGTAATATCTAGAAGTTACCCAGGTTTCTAAATATTTATGTGTGATTTCTTTTGGTGCATTCACTAAATATATCAAGTTAAAATTAATTGACAGCAGTTTATTATCTAACATAAGGTTTCCAAATTGATTCACAGAAATTAGTATTTTTTTTTTAAATATAAATATACACTCACTCTCACACTCATAAACCCAAACTCACTGACACACAAACACTCTCTCACTCACACACCTACAGTAATATACACACACTCTTACACACATTCACAGACTCTTCCGCACACTCTCATACCCCTAATCTAACCCAAACCCCCCTTAAATAAACCTAACACTACCCCTCTGAAGATCATCCTACATTGAGTTGTCTTCAGCCAGCCGACCCACCGATGGAACCGAAGAGGAGATCCGGAGTGGCAGAAGTGATCCTCCAAGGGGCGGTGAAGAAGTCTTCCATCCGATGAAGTCATCATCCAGGCGGCGCTGAAGAAGTCTTCCATCCGGGCGATGTCATCTTCCAAGCGGGGTCTTCAATCTTCTTTCTTCAGGATCCATCTTCATCCCGCCGACGCGGAACATCCTTCTTTCCCGACGGATGAAGGCTCCTTTAAGGGACGTCATCCAAGATGGCGTCCCTTCAATTCCGATTGGCTGATAGGATTCTATCAGCCAATCGGAATTAAGGTAGGAAAAATCTGATTGGCTGATTGAATCAGCCAATCAGATTGAAGTTCAATCCGATTGGCTGATCCAATCAGCCAATCAGATTTAGCTAGCATTCTATTGGCTGTTACAATCAGCCAATAGAATGCAAGCTCAATCTGATTGGCTGATTCAATCAGCCAATCAGATTTTTCCTACCTTAATTCCGATTGGCTGATAGAATCCTATCAGCCAATCGGAATTGAAGGGATTGCCATCTTGGATGACGTCCCTTAAAGGAGCCTTCATTCGTCATTAGTCCGTCGGGGAAGAAGGATGTTCCGCGTTGGCGGGATGAAGATGGATCCTGAAGAAAGAAGATTGAAGACCCCGCTTGGAAGATGACATAGCCCGGATTGAAGACTTCTTCAGCGCCGCTTGGAAGATGACATCGCCCGGATGGAAGACTTCTTTAGCACCGCCTGGATGATGACTTCATCGGGATGGAAGACTTCTTCAGCGCCCCTTGGAGGATCACTTCTGCCGCTCCGGATCTCCTCTTCGGTTCCATCGGTGGGGTCGGCTGGCTGAAGACACCTCAAGGTAGGATGATCTTCAGGGGGGTAGTGTTAGGTTTATTTAAGGGGGGTTTGAGTTAGATTAGGGGTATGTGGGTGGTGGGTTTTAATGTTGGGGGGGGTTGTATTTTTCTTTTACAGGCAAAAGAGCAGTTTTCTTTGGGGCATGCCCGCAAAAGGCCCTTTTAAGGGCTGGTAAGGTAAAAGAGCTTTGAACTTTTTTAATTTAGACTAGGGTAGGGAATTTTTTTATTTTGGGGGGGATTTGTTATTTTATTAGGGGGCTTAGATTAGGTGTAATTAGCTTAAAATTGTTGTAATATTTTTTAAATGTTTGTAACTTATTATTTTTATTTTTTGTAACTTAGCTTTTTTTATTTTTTGTACTTTAGTTAGTTTATGTAATTGTATTTAATTGTAGTTATTTGTAGGTAATTTATTTAATTAATGTAATGATAGTGTAGTGTTAGGTTTAATTGTAACTTAGGTTAGGATTTATTTTACAGGTAATTTTGTATTTCTTTTAGCTAGGTAGTTATTAAATAGTTAATAATTATTTATAACTATTCTAAGTAGCTAAAATAAATACAAAGTTACCTGTAAAATAAATATAAATCCTGAAATAGCTACAATGTAATTATTAATTACATTGTAGCTATCTTAGGCCTAGATTTGGAGTTCGGCGGTGTAAAAGGGCTGTTAACGCTCCGCGGGCTTTTTCTGGCCGCACCATAAATTTAACTCTGGTATCGAGAGTTAAAACAAATGCTGCGTTAGGCTCCAAAAAAGGAGCGTAGAGCATTTTTACCGCAAATGCAACTCTCGATACCAGAGTTGCTTACGGTCGCGGCCAGCCTAAAAAATGTGCTCGTGCACGATTCTCCCATAGGAAACAATGGGACTGTTTGAGCTGAAAAAAAACCTAACACCTGCAAAAAAGCAGCGTTCAGCTCCTAACGCAGCCCCATTGTTTCCTATGGGGAAACACTTCCTACGTCTGCACCTAACACCCTAACATGAACCCCAAGTCTAAACACCCCTAACCTTACACTTATTAACCCCTAATCTGCCGCCCACGCTATCGCTGACCCCTGCATTACAGTTTTAACCCCTAATCTTCCGCTCCGTAAACCGCCGCAACCTACGTTATCCCTATGTACCCCTAATCTGCTGCCCTAACATCGCCGACCCCTATGTTATATTTATTAACCCCTAATCTGCCCCCCACAACGTCGCCGACACCTGCCTACACTTATTAACCCCTAATCTGCCGAGCGGACCTGAGCGCTACTATAATAAAGTTATTAACCCCTAATCCGTCTCACTAACCCTATCATAAATAGTATTAACCCCTAATCTGCCCTCCCTAACATCGCCGACACCTACCTTCAATTATTAACCCCTAATCTTCCGATCGGAGCTCACCGCTATTCTAATAAATGTATTAACCCCTAAAGCTAAGTCTAACCCTAACACTAACACCCCCCCTAACTTAAATATAATTTACATATAACGAAATAAATTAACTCTTATTAAATAAATTAATCCTATTTAAAGCTAAATACTTACCTGTAAAATAAACCCTAATATAGCTACAATATAAATTATAATTATATTTTAGCTATTTTAGGATTAATATTTATTTTACAGGCAACTTGGTATTTATTTTAACCAGGTACAATAGCTATTAAATAGTTCTTAACTATTTAATAGCTATTGTACCTAGTTAAAATAAATACCAAGTTGCCTGTAAAATAAATATTAATCCTAAGATATAATTAAACCTAACACTACCCTATCAATAAAAATAATTAAATAAACTACCTACAATTACCTACAATTAACCGATCAGCCAATAGAATGCGAGCTCAATCTGATTGGCTGATTGGATCGGCCAATCGGATTGAACTAGATTCTGATTGGCTGATTCCATCAGCCAATCAGAAAATTCCTACCTTAATTCCGATTGGCTGATAGAATCCTATCAGCCAATCGGAATTCGAGGGACGCCATCTTGGATGACGTCCCTTAAAGGAACCGTCATTCGTCGGGAGACATCGGAAGAAGAGGATGGATCTGCGTCGCCTGCTTCAAGATGGACCCGCTCCGCACCGGATGGAAGAAGATAGAAGATGCGGCTTGGAGAAGATGTTTGCCGGTCCGGATGTTCCTCTTCTTGCCGGATAGGATGAAGACTTTGGAGCCTCTTCTGGACCTCTTCAGCACCGGATTATGGATCGCCAACCCCCGCTTGGGTTGGATGAAGATCTTGGAGCCAGGACGGATCGGTGATACCTGGATGGTGAAGACAAGGTAGGAAGATCTTCAGGGGATTAGTGTTAGGTTTATTTAAGGGGGGTTTGGGTTAGATTAGGGGTATGTGGGTGGTGGGTTGTAATGTTGGGGGGGGTATTGTATGTTTTTTTTAACAGGCAAAAGAGCTGAAATTCTTGGGGCATGCCCGCAAAGGGCCCTGTTCAGGGCTGGTAAGGTAAAAGAGCTTGTAACTTTTTTAATTTAGAATAGGGTAGGGAATTTATTATTTTGGGGGCTTTGTTATTTTATTAGGGGGCTTAGAGTAGGTGTAATTAGTTTAAAATTGTTGTAATATTTTTTCTTATGTTTGTAAATATTTTTTTATTTTCTGTAACTTAGTTCTTTTTTATTTTTTGTACTTTAGCTAGTTTATTTAATTGTATTTATTTGTAGCAATTGTGTTTATTTAATTTATTGATAGTGTAGTGTTAGGTTAATTGTAGGTAATTGTAGGTAGTTTATTTAATTATTTTATTGATAGGGTAGTGTTAGGTTTAATTATATCTTAGGTTAGGATTTATTTTACAGGTAAATTTGTTATTATTTTAACTAGGTAACTATTAAATAGTTCTTAACTATTTAATAGCTATTGTACCTAGTTAAAATAAATACCAAGTTGCCTGTAAAATAAATATTAATCCTAAAATAGCTATAATATAATTATAATTTATATTGTAGCTATATTAGGATTTATTTTACAGGTAAGTATTTAGCTTTAAATAGGATTAATTTATTTAATAAGAGTTAATTTATTTCGTTAGATTAAAATTATATTTAAGTTAGGGGGGTGTTAGTGTTAGGGTTAGACTTAGCTTTAGGGGTTAATACATTTATTAGAATAGCGGTGAGCTCCGATCGGAAGATTAGGGGTTAATAATTGAAGTTAGGTGTCGGCGATGTTAGGGAGGGCAGATTAGGGGTTAATACTATTTATGATAGGGTTAGTGAGGCGGGTTAGGGGGTTAATAACTTTATTATAGTAGCGGTGCGGTCCGCTCGGCAGATTAGGGGTTAATAAGTGTAGGCAGGTGTCGGCGACGTTGAGGGGGGGCAGATTAGGGGATAATAAATATAATATAGGGGTCGGCGGTGTTAGGGGTAGCAGATTAGGGGTACATAGGGATAACGTAGGTGGCGGCGCTTTGCGGTCGGAAGATTAGGGGTTAATTATTTTAAGTAGCTGGCGGCGATGTTGTGGGGGGCAGATTAGGGGTTAATAAATGTAATATAGGGGTCGGCGGGGTTAGGGGCAGCAGATTAGGGGTACATAAGTATAACGTAGGTGGCGGTCGGAAGATTAGGGGTTTAAAATTTTTAATCGAGTGGCGGCGATGTGGGGGGGACCTCGGTTTAGGGGTACATAGGTAGTTTATGGGTGTTAGTGTACTTTAGGGTACAGTAGTTAAGAGCTTTATAAACCGGCGTTAGCCAGAAAGCTCTTAACTCCTGCTATTTTCTGGGGGCTGGAATCTTGTCGTTAGAGCTCTAACGCTCACTGCAGAAACGACTCTAAATACCAGCGTTAGAAAGATCCCATTGAAAAGATAGGCTACGCAAATGGCGTAGGGGGATCTGCGGTATGGAAAAGTCGCGGCTGTAAAGTGAGCGTTAGACCCTTTAATCACTGACTCCAAATACCAGCGGGCGGCCAAACCAGCGTTAGGAGCCTCTAACGCTGGTTTTGACGGCTACCGCCGAACTCTAAATCTAGGCCTTAGGGTTTATTTTACAGGTAAGTATTTAGTTTTAAATAGGAATAATTTATTTAAGTATATTGTAGTGTTAGGTGTAATTGTAACTTAGGTTAGTTTTTATTTTACAGGTAAATTTATCTTTATTTTAGCTAGGTAGCTATTAAATAGTTAATAACTATTTAATAGCTATTGTACCTAGTTGAAATAAATTGAAAGTTACCTGTAAAATAATAATAAATCCTAAGATAGCTACAATATAATTATTATTTATATTGTAGCTATATTAGGGTTTATTTTAAAGGTAAGTATTTAGTTTTAAATAGGATTAACTTAGTTAATAAGAGAAATATTATTTAGATTTATTTAATTAATATTTAAGTTAGGGGGGGTGCTAGGGTTAGTGTTAGATTTAGGTTTAGGGGTTAATAAATTTATTACAGTGGCGGCGGTGTAGTGGGGGCAGGATAGGGGTTAATAAATGTATTATAGGTGGCGACGGTGTAGGGGGGCAGATTAGGGGTTAATACGTTTAATATAGGTTGCGGCGGGGTCCGGGGAGCGGCGGTTTAGGGGTTAAACTATTTATTAGTTGCGGCGAGGGTGCGGGATCAGCAGGATAGGGGTTAATAACTTTATTATAGAGGGCGGCGGTATAGGGGGGGGCAGGATAGGGGTTACTAGGTATAATGTAGGTGTCCGGGAGCGGCGGTTTTGGGGGTTAATACATTTATAAGAGTTGCGGCGGGGTCTAGGAGCGGCGGGTTTAGGGGGTTAGTAACTTTATTTAGTTGCGGGACGGCTCCGGGGGGCACCGGGTATAGGGGGTAGGAACAGTGTAGTTAGTGTGGGTGCTTAGTGACAGGCTAGCAATAAAGCTGTCAAAAAGCCGAAGAGCAGCGAGATCGGATGAGTGATAACTATCACAATCCGCTGCTCATCGCCCCCGTACTTGGTGCGCGGCTTTTTGACAGCTTTATTGATAACTTAGGCGAAATTTTGCAGGTCGCGTCGGTGGCGATGGTAGGGGCGAGCTTAGGCGGGCGTATTGAACCGGCGAAGGCAGGTAAAGTAGACGCGATGATAACCACCCCTCATAGTCTGAACTTCAAATGAGTAGTAGATTTTTGTTAAATAAATTACAAAGTTATGTCTATTTCACTCCCCCTGTATCATGTGACAGTCATCAGCCAATCAAAAATGCATATATGTATATGCTGTAAGTTATTGCACATGCTCAGTAGGAGTTGGTGACTCAAAAAGTATAAAATATAAAAAGACTGTGCACATTTTGTTAATGGAAGTAAATTGGAAAGTTGTTTTAAATTGCATCCTGTATTTGAATCATGAATTTTAATTTTGACTTGAGTGTTCGTTTAAGATATCACCTTTATTGACATAGGTTAAAACAGCTCCTGATTATTGCCCTGCAATATGACTGACAAGTGAAGTCACATGCAGGGTTACTGATCATATTTAAAACACACACATGAATTTGTATGGGGATGAAACTGTTAAATGTTTTCTCTCATTATGCTACGGTTGCCTGTCTCAGGATCTAGTCCCTCCCATCAGCCTGTGTGCTCTGAGGTTTCCTATCCTCAGGTCTAGATTTATTAAAGCTGAGGCGTACAGGGGCACGTATAGGCGCCCCCTGTACGCCTCAGCTCACCTGTGGCGGGGCGAAATTACCCCACAGGTAATCATCATTGCACACGAGCGCAATTTTGCGCTCGCATGCAATCCCGCCCCCTGCCCGCGCACAGCCAATCACGTGCGGGCAGGAGCTGTCAATCTCCTTGGTCGGACTCGACCGAGGGAGATTGAATTTTGCCACTTTAGAGGTGGCGAAGAGCTTAGGGAAGCAGCAGTCTGGTGACCGCTGCTTGATAAATTACGGCGAGCAAGTTCTTGTGAGAACTTGCAGCCATAGGGGCTTGATAAATCGAGCCCTAAAGTTAGCAGCACACGGAGGAGAACAGCACTGTCCCTCCCATCAGCCGGCAGCCTGTGTGCTCTGAGGCTTGACGATTCCTATCCTAAAGGTATCAGCATACAGAGGAGAACTGCACAGCTGGTATTTAACAGATAGTATCTGTCCAGCTTCTCCATCGGAGTGAAAGTCCCTCCCTCATCCTTCAGCAAATCACTCAGTTAGTTAGAACAGATTGCAGATTTGCTAGTGTAAACATATTAATGATTGGAGGGGACGCATTAGCATAGGATTGTACAATAGTAAACTTCAATGTAATTTGATTGCTAAGAAGAGCATTGGTTTTGACTGCTGCCTTATAGTGTGCTACTTCTCTATGACTTCAGTGAGATGCTGCAGCTCTCCACCTGTGTATACACTGACACGCTTCAAGACTTTGACAGTTTTACTTGCCCCTCCTGCTTAAACTCCACTCGGCCAATGTTGAGTTGGTGAGTGGATTTTTTGAACCCTGTATAGTATATATATATAAATATATATATATATATATATATATTATATATGCAAAATTTGGTTAGCACACCTTACAAAAAGTTTATATACACATCTTTGGGAGTGCTGCCAATATGACCCAGTAATTACACAAACAAAGAGGTATTGGTGCACATCCATTTTTAAAAGCACAACATATTTTTTGAACTGTTGCAAAAAATTGCCTGCAAACAACATCGAGAGACAACTATTCTTTTTAAATAAAATTGGGATCTTAGTCACACAATATGGCTATATTTTGCCTTAGCCAGTCACCACTTACAAGGTGCCCCAATATAGGCTGGTCCTAACACTACAGTCCTTTGCCTAGAGGGCTGAATCATTCCTGCTTTTACTCTTCATAATAGAATGAGACTCCCAGGCTTAATGTTAATTACTGGGTCATATTGGCAGCACTCCCAAAGATGTGTATATAAACTTTTTGTAAGGTGTGCTAAACCAAATTTGCATTTGTATTAAAACATAATCAGGGAGACTGACCATCTCCCATTGGTTAAAGCACCCCACTCAAGCTCAGGTGGGCTCATGACAGTGTAATAGAGTTGTGAACATTAAGCATGGAGTCTCATTCTATTATGAAGAGTAAAAGCAGGAATGATTCAGCCCTCTAAGCAAAAGGACTGTAGTGTTAGGACCCAGTCTATATTGGGGGACCTTGTAAGTGGTGACTGGCTAAGCAAAATATGGCCATATTGTGTGACTAAGATCCCAATTTTATTTAAAAAGAATAGTTGTTCCTTGATGTTGTTTGCAGGCAATTTTTTGCAGCAGTTAAAAAATATGTTGTGCTTTTGAAAATGGATGTGCGCCAATACTGTTTTGTTTGTGTATATATATATATATATATATATATATATATAATATATATATATATATATTATATAATAAAGAAAAAAAGAGAGACAGAAAAAAAACAAGATAAGAATCAAGTATGCCTTAGCCAGCACAACCCTTTACTGTTGATAATAGAATCTAAGATTAGACGCACTGTCATCTACTTATCAAGCCGTCAACCGCAAATACGCTGGAATTCTGCAGCGTATTTGTGGTGAGCCTGATTCCCCTTAGTTATCAAACCCTACAGACTGGCAAAAGTAGAATTTTGTGACATAACATACGATCCGCCGGGCAAAGTCCGACACAGATCGATGCTACGTCCTTACAAATGTTCGAAATACAAATTCGTCACTATCTGACTACTTTTGCTAGTTAACAAATTCCTAACAGGTACGCTCGCCACTATTCAGGCCCAGCGTACCTGGTTTTCAATCCGCCGCCCTGGAGGCTGCGGATACCATAGGAATCAATGGGAGTCTGAAAGCAGTGAAAGCTTATGTTTGCTGCTGCCCGATATCCCTTTGATTCCTATGGTAATGATTTACACCTAAACACCCTAACATGTACCCCGAGTCTAAACACCCCTAATCTGCCTCCCCTACACTGCCGCCACCTACATTATACTTATTAACCCCTAATCTGCCCACCCCCTACACTGCCACAACTATATTAATTTTTTATTAACCCCTAAACCTAAATCTAACCCTAGCCCTAACACCCCCTAACTTAAATATAATTTAAATAAATCTAACTAAATATTCCTATCATTAAATAAATGATTCCTATTTAAAACTAAATACTTACCTATAAAATAAACCCTAAGATAGCTACAATATAACTAATACAGGGAGTGCAGAATTATTAGGCAAGTTGTATTTTTGAGGATTAATTTTATTATTGAACAACAACCATGTTCTCAATGAACCCAAAAAACTCATTAATATCAAAGCTGAATAGTTTTGGAAGTAGTTTTTTAGTTTGTTTTTAGTTATAGCTATTTTAGGGGGATATCTGTGTGTGCAGGTGACTATTACTGTGCATAATTATTAGGCAACTTAACAAAAAACAATATATACCCATTTCAATTGTTTATTTTTACCAGTGAAACCAATATAACATCTCAACATTCACAAATATACATTTCTGACATTCAAAAACAAAACAAAAACAAATCAGTGACCCAATAAAGCCACCTTTCTTGGCAAGGACACTCAAAAGCCTGCCATCCATGGATTCTGTCAGTGTTTTCATCTGTTCACCATCAACATTGCGTGCAGCAGCAACCACAGCCTCCCAGACACTGTTCAGAGAGGTGTACTGTTTTCCCTCCTTGTAAATCTCACATTTGATGATGGAACCACAGGTTCTCAATGGGGTTCAGATCAGGTGAACAAGGAGGCCATGTCATTAGATTTTCTTCTTTTATACCCTTTCTTGGCCCAGTCTTGACGTTTCAGCTTGTGTGTCTTGTTCAGTGGTGGTCGTCTTTCAGCCTTTCTTACCTTGGCCATGTCTCTGAGTATTGCACACCTTGTGTTTTTGGGCACTCCAGTGATGTTGCAGCTCTGAAATATGGCTAAACTGGTGGCAAGTGGCATCTTGGCAGCTACACGCTTGACTTTTCTCAGTTCATGGGCAGTTATTTTGCGCCTTGGTTTTTCCACACGCTTCTTGCGACCCTGTTGACTATTTTGAATGAAACGCTTGATTGTTCGATGATCGCGCTTCAGAAGCTTTGCAATTTTAAGAGTGCTGCATCCCTCTGCAAGATATCTCACTATTTTTTACTTTTCTGAGCCTGTCAAGTCCTTCTTTTGACCCATTTTGCCAAAGGAAAGGAAGTTGCCTAATAATTATGCACACCTGATATAGGGTGTTGATGTCATTAGACCACACCCCTTCTCATTACTGAGATGCACATCACCTAATATGCTTAATTGGTAGTAGGCTTTCGAGCCTATACAGCTTGGAGTAAGACAACATGCATAAAGAGGATGATGTGGTCAAAATACTCATTTGCCTAATAATTCTGCACTCCCTGTAGTTACATTGCATCTAGCTTAGGGTTTATTTTTATTTTTACAGGCAAGTTTGTATTTATTTTAACTAGATAGAATAGTTATTAAATAGTTATTAACTATCAGCCAATCGGAAATTAAGGTAGAAAAAAATCCTATTGGCCTGATGCAATCGGCCAATAGGATTGAAATTCAATCCTATTGGCTGATCCAAATCAGCCAATAGGATTGAGCTCGCATTCTATTGGCTGTTCCAATCAACCAATCAACCAATAGAGGATTTTTTCTACCTTAATTCCGATTGGCTGATAGAATTCTATCAGCCAATCGGAATCTAAGGGATGCCATCTTGGATGACATCACTTAAAGGTACCTTCATTCAACAAGAAGATGTTGTAAGAAGAGAATGCTCCGCGTCCGATGTTTTGAAGATGGAGCCGCTCCGCGTTAGATGGATGAAGACTTCTGCCCGTCTGGAGGACCACTTCTGCCCGTCTTGAGGACCACTTCTGCCAGATTCGCTGAGGACTTCGGCCCGGTTGGGGGAAGACTTCTCCTGGTAAGGTGATCTTCAAGGGGTTAGTGTTAGGTTTTTTAAGGGGGGTATTGGTTGGGTTTTAGAGTAGGTTTGTTGTGTAGGTGGTGGGTTTTAATGTTGGGGGGGATTTGTAATTTTTTTTACAGGTAAAAGAGCTGATTACTTTGCGGCAATGCCCCGCAAAAGGTCCTTTTAAGGGCTTTTTATAATTTAGTGTAGGGTAGGGCTTTTTTTATTTTGGGGGGGCTTTTTTATTTTGTTAGGGGGATTGGATTAGGTGTAATTAGTTTAAAAATCTTGTGATTTGTTTATTATTTTCTGTAATTTTGTGTTTGTTTTTTTGTAATTTAGATAATTTTATTTAATTGTATTTAATTGTATTTAATGTAGGGAATTAATTTAATTATAGTGTAGTGTTAGGTGTTAGTGTAACATAGGTAAGGTTTTATTTTACAGGTACTTTTGTATTTATTTTAACTAGGTAGTTATTAAATAGTTACTATTCTACCTAGTTAAAATAATTATGGGTTAAGTATAATGTAGGTGGCGGCAGTGTAGGGGGGCAGATTAGGGGTTAATAAGTATAATGTAGGTGGCGGCGGTTGTAGGGGGGGCAGATTAGGGGTTAATAAGTATAATGTAAGTTGCGGCAGTGTAGGTGCTTCAGATTGGAGTTAATAAGTATAATGTAGGTGGTGGCGGTGTAGGTGGGGGCAGATTAGGGGTTAATAAGTATAATATAGGTGGCAGTGGGCTCCGGAGCGGCGGTTTAGGGTTAAACAATTTATTTAGTTGCGGCGGGGTCCGGTGAGCGGCGGTTTAGGGGTTAATACATTTATTAGAGTTGGGTGTTTAGTGACAGTATACCAATTAAAGCTGGGAAAAAATGCCGAATAGCAGCGGAGATCGATGACTGTTAGTTAACAACAGTCCGCTGCTCATTGCCCCGTACTTGGTGAGCAGCTTTTTGACAGCTTTTTTGGTAACTTTGGAGAACGTATTCAGGTCCGCAGCAGCGATGTTAGGCAATCTTAGGCGAGCGTATTGGTGCCGTCGAATGCAAGTAAGTTGACGGCTTAATAAATAGATGCCATTATGTGTGCTGAAAAGCCGTATTCCAGGTGACAGGCTATTTCCCCATAGATATACAGTAGTACTTGTAAACAATTTATTAAACAGTAAATGTAATACATATATATTGTTAAGATCAATAAGCAAAATAGAGCCTATATCTAATCAGAGATATATATAAACACCAATGGTTATTGGATACTTAGTAAAAAATTTAGAAAAATAAGAGATCTCATTATCCATGTCAATGTACAAGTAGCCCTCAGTTTACGCTGGGGGTTAGGTTCCAGGAGGAATGGTTATAAATTGAAACCGTTTTAAATTGAAACCCAGTTTATAATGTAAGTCAATGGGAAGTGAGGGAGATAGGTTCCAGGCCCCTCTCAAAATTGTCCTAAGTAACACCTAATACATTATTTTTAAAGCTTTGAAATGAAGACTTTAAATGCTAAACAGCATTATAAACCTAATAATATAGATTGTATCATCACCAAACTAGGTTTAATGAACGAAAATATTTGCTAACAGCACCTAGTTAAATCATCACACAACAGACTGCATCATCATCAAACTAAGTTTAATGAACAAAAACGTTTTTTTTACTTGCATTTTTCTGCAAACAGTTCTCTGCATTGTTAGCATGTTAGATAATATTGGGTCTGCACCTATTCTATGCATTTCAATCTTCAGTGATTAATAGCAGTTAGGGCACCCTCACCACAAACTGCTGGACAGGAAGATAATAGGGAAGTGGCTGCTAAATCTTGTTGCTTGATAGCTAATGTCTGGCTCTGTGTACACAGATCAATTTCAAGTCTGTTAAGTTTGCATAACTTTGCTGCAAAACAAGCGGACAGCTCCACCTACTGGCTATTTTAATTAGTGCACTGCTTTCCAAAGCTTTTCAATAGCAGTCACATGACTGGAAAAAAAGGTTGTTATTCAGAAAAAAGCGCAAATTGAACCGGCGTATACTGAGGGCAACCTGTACTTCAGTTGTAGTCAGTAATCTGGCCAGAAGCCAATATATGTCAAAAATGCAAAACAGAGTCTCTTAGTAAAACTATTAGAAACCGTCCATCTATAGAAATGGTTGTAACATCTCCCAGTGAAACTGTACATATAATTATTTCCAGTAGTGTATGCTTGTATTGTTATGCATAGAGTTATACACTAGTAGTGGCAAAATGAAACAGTTTATGTGCAACCAGCAGCAAAGCGTTAGTATGAGCCAAAGCAGTTCATGCATATAAAGAAGCAACAGGACAGTGTCTCATAGCACATTCAGTAATTCAGCCAGGGCAGTGAAAGCATGTAAAGCAAAATTTGCAAACAAGGGAACCATCCATCCGTAGTAATTGGTCAGTCAGTGGTTAGTATGTATGTGTCTGGTTTATTCAATCACCGTTCGTCAGGGTACTACCTACTGAGGGCATGATCCTCACCTAAGGGATCCTTGCGCATGTGATATCGTGGACACAGCTGATAATCTTACCAATCTTCACAGCGGTACATGACCGCTGCAGTATCTTTCATACCTGACCTTCCAACCTGCTGCGGCTTATTGATTGTATTATGCTGTGCCCGCACTTGATCCTGGATCCTGAATGTGAATCACAAATAACACAGTCCAGCTGGGGGTAGAGATGGTTAATCTTATCCTTGGCCTTTCATGGTGTACTGGAACATACTCAGTCGGCCTAATCGAGCGTGTAAGAAGCAAATATAGTCACGCAACACGTGTTTCCCCGCTGGGCGAACTCACTGCGGCTTTCTCAAGCATAATTATTCCTTTTATATAATATATATATATATATATATATATATATGGGCATTGCCCTTTAAAGGGAAATCAGTTTCTTTTCCAGCCCCAAAAACCCTAATCTAAAAATAAAAGTCACCCCAAAAAATAAAAAACAAAGTCTAAGACTAAGCCTCAAATAGGTACTTACCATTCCTGAAGTCCGGCGGAGAAGGGTCTTCTTCCAGGTGGCTCCATCATCTTCATCCGGAACAAAGGCAGCACGGAGCAGAGGTGCAGTGCTGTAATCCCCGATGCGTGGATCCTCAGCGGTGGTCCTCAGCGGCGGAGGTCCGTGGCGGCATTCCCTCAGCGGCATGGAGGCTTCTTTTCATCCGATGTCTGTCGTACACTGAAGACGGAATGCAAGGTGACACATTCAATTTGGGGTACCTTGCATTCCTATTGGCTGAAATTTTTAAATCAGCCAATAGGATTAGAGCTACTGAAATCCTATTGGCTGTTCAAATCAGCCAATAAGATGTCAGTAGCTCTCATTCTATTAGACAAAAGGAAAAAGAGAGAAACAAGTCCGGATTGATGGCCAGTGCAATAGAGTGTATTCTTCTGTAAAGTAGTTAGCAAGGGCAGCTTAAACTAACTGACATGTTTCGCGCATGTCACATGCGCTTCTTCAGAGATTGACTGGTTATGAAATTTCAGCCAAAAGAAATGCAAGGTACCCCAATAAATATGGGGTACTTGCATTCAATCTTCAAGTGTGCAACAGACGATCGCATGAAGAGGAGCCTTCACAGCCGCTGAGGACCTTCGCTGGGGATCTGTGCATCGGGGAAGCCAGCTCCGCACCTCCCCTCTGCGCCGTCTTCGCTCCGGATGAAGATAGAACATGATGGAGACACCTGGAAGAAGACCTTCTCCGCCGGACTTCAGGAACAGTGAGTACCTATTTGGGCCGTAGTTTTAGGATTTTTTTTTATTTTTATATTTTTAAGTTTAGGAATTTAATGGACTGTAAAAGAGCTGAATTTCCTATTTTAATTATAACTTAGTATTGGGGCTAATTTAGGGAGGTGTTAAGTTAGGGGGCTTAGTAATTAAATTAGTTATTTGCGTTGTGGGTTTTTTTGGAGGTTTAGGGATTAATATATTAATTAGGTTCATTGCGATGTTGGGATTGGCGGTTTAGGGGTTAATAGGTTAATTAGGGTTTATTACGATGTGGGATTTGGCCGTTTAGGAGTTAATAGGTTAATTAGGTTTATTACAATGTGGGTGTTTGGTGGTTTAGGGGTTAATATGTTAATTAGGTTTATTGCGATGTGGGGGTTGGCGGTTCAGTGGTTAATAGGTTAATTAGGTTTATTGTGATGTAGAGGGTTGGTGGTTTAGGGGTTAATATTTTTAATTATGCCTCCAGGTGGATTCCGAAAATGGCAGGGGTGGTGAAAGAATCCATCTTTTGGCTGCCTTGCGCAGCAAACATTCCTTTGAGGATGCGCGCACAACTGGCGGACAGACGCGTTACAAACGAGATTATAGTATAGATGTATAACTTTAATTAAAATATCCAAAATGTATAGTAAAATAGATTTGAATTTGTCATTTGAAAAATGAAGTGCAGATATATGGGTACATTCTATTTCTGTGGTAAAATGTGCTATATGATTTAACTATAAAAAAATATATATTTTTTTAGCAAATGATATATAAAATTAAGTAGAAAAAAAGCTATTAAAACTTTGCTGGAATATATTCCAGTCATAAAAACTAATTAATATTATACTCTGTAATCTAATTAGAATGTATAATCTATATATCTAATTAGAACCTACTCCAATTGAAAGGGAAAGTCAAATCCTATGTGTACTTTATTGTTGTTATGTAAATGTGTACATTGCAAACAATGTCATTCATAAAATACAGTAGAATTTATTACAGATAACATAACTTGAATTAGTTATAAGCTAGTTAAATGGATATAGAACAGTCATGAATGTAAAACAAGTCAATCAACAGTGGCTTATATTTAACAGTAATCATTGCAATATGTGTTATTCATCATTTTAAGCTGTTCCATGCCGTCCTAGCTGCACTGGGCTTAAATGCTGTAAGGCCTCATGGAATGTCCTAGCATTTGAAGCATTCTACTCCCTTCCATGTTGAAGAAACTGGAAGATCTGACTGGGGGACGTGACTAACATTTTAGGAATTCCCCCAGATCCAATCAGTGACATTGTAGTCACGTGACTTCCTGTTTCTCTGGTTTTATTTACATCAGAACTTCCTTTCGATCTTGTCCATTTGCCCCCGTCCCTGAAGGGGTTAAAAGAATGTTACCCTTTTCTTTTTAACTTCATTTGTTCAGAATCCATTACTTCCTGTCACATTACCACAAGGAGGTGGGGAACTCTCTACAGAAAGGAATATCTAGCTTGATGTCATAAATCTTCTAGAGCAATCTATGCTGGCTTACTATTGTGTGAATGTGAAACAAACTGCTGATCAGTATCTTGCTCATGCTCAGAAGAGGCAGAATACAACTGAATTTATCAGCATGTCTGCTTCCTTATGCAGCTATAGGCAGTGGCTACACTGACAATTTATAAATGCAAATTTTACAAGAAAACGAATACGCTGCTTGTTGCTTTTTAACACAATCTGTTTCTTTTTAGGTTTATTTTTATTTAACATATATATCGCCATAGAACAGGCTAACAATGGTATTGAGCTGGTTGTTCGTTCCTGTGAGTGCATTTATCTCTGTGTGTATTTAGTCTCCCTATGGGAAAAAGGGCAACCAGACGTGGACTCCTTGCTCAGTGTGCTTAGAGGAATGCTGCTACACCTCACTGACGAGGCCCAATGAAGGCCGAAACGATCGTCTGGGGTTGCTGTGTTCCTTGTTCAGAGAGGAATTGCCTGGTATTTCGGCGCTGGACTGACCGCAATAGGCGGGACCAGACTGATATACTACAGGAAAGTTCTACTCTGTGAAAAGCATTGCTGGGCTAAAAGAAGTTGCACCCAGGTGGTAAATCGCCATAGAACAGGCTAACAATGGTATTGAGCTGGTTGTTCGTTCCTGTGAGTGCATTTCTCTCTGTGTGTATTTAGTCTCCCTATGGGAAAAAGGGACAACCAGACGTGGACTCCTTGCTCAGTGTGCTTAGAGGAATGCTGCTACACCTCACTGACGAGGCCCAATGAAGGCCGAAACGATCGTCTGGGGTTGCTGTGTTCCTTGTTCAGAGAGGAATTGCCTGGTATTTCGGCGCTGGACTGACCGCAATAGGCGGGACCAGACTGATATACTACAGGAAAAGTTCTACTCTGTGAAAAGCATTGCTGGGCTAAAAGAAGTTGCACCCAGGTGGTAAATCGCCATAGAACAGGCTAACAATGTATTGAGCTGGTTGTTCGTTTCCTAGTGAGTGCATTTCTCTCTGTGTGTATATATATATATATATATATATATATTATATATCTTACTAACAGAATACTGTTTCATATTCCTTTAATCCATTATCTTTAATATATTTAGAACTAGTACTCCCAATTATAAGGAAAGTTAAATTCTGTGTACTTTTTGGTAGTTATGTAAATGTGGGGAAAATAATTATTGTTCATTGAGTATAATGTATCACATATCATATAACTTGAAATTGCCTTAAAGGGACATTAAACCCAAACATTTTCTTTCATGAGTCAGATAGAGCATACACATGCAAACAACTGTCCAATGTACTTCTATTATCAATTTTGCTTCATTTTCTTGAAATTCTTTGTTGAAGTAGCAGCAATGCACTAAAGTGGAACTAGCTGAACAGATTGGTAAGCCAATCACAAGAGGCATAATAAATGTGCAGCCACCAATCAGAAGCTAGCTCCCAGCTTCTGAGCCTATCTAGATAAGGATACCAAGAGAATGAAGCAAATTAGATAAAAGTACATTGGAAAGAAAAAAAATGGGTTTCATGTCCCTTTAAAACCCATACATTAGTTATTGTGATTCACAAAGATAATCAGTATCAAATAATTATGCTGCATTGTTCAGAAGAACAAGTATACCGACATACAAATACCCTGGGATGTTACAGGATGACACTTTCAGCAATTTAGGAAGCTAGTAATTTGTTTGGGTCCCATTGAAGTAGGATGCCATCAGGGAACGAGAAGTATTGAGTTGAGTTACTGGATGAGGGAGCAGGTGTTCTAATGGCAGCTGCTTCAACTGTCAATCAGTTTCACTTATCTCAAATGCACATATCATAAATTGCTGACCGTGACCTCAGTATGTAATGACTCACCATTGCTACTACTATGTATTTTGACAGGTTAAAGGGACAGTTTACTTTAAATTGTTATTGTTTAAAAAGATAGATCAGCCCTTTCTATTCCCCAGTTTTCATAATCAACACTGTTATACTAATATAAGTTTTACCTCTTTAACTACCTTATTGCAGCCTCTGCAGACTGCCCCCTTATTTGAGTGCTTTTTATAGACTTGCATTTTAGCCAATCAGTGCTGGTTCTTGTATAAACTTTATTATTCTCCACGGAAGTGAGCACAATGTTATCTATATAGCACACATGAACTAGCACTGACTGTAAATAGCTAATAAAATGCATGAGATGAGAGGCGGCCTAAAGATACTTAGAAACAAGCAGGAATTTAGAGTTTTAAAGGTTATGAAATGTATTAATATAACAATGTTGCTGTGCAAAGCTGGGGAATGGGTAGCGAAGGCATTATCTATCTTTTTAAACAATACAAAAAATCAAGTAGACTGTCTCTTATAAGTCAACTGGCAAATGAATACTTTTACTGTGTATTTTAAAGGGAAACCAAAGTTATCGTTATTATACTTTTTAAAAAAAAATGAAAATGTAATAATCTGAAATGCATTACATTAAAATACTTCAAATGCATTGAAGCTACCAGGTTGTACAAGGTTGGAATTTATCAGAGTAAAAATCCCATAGTAAGTTCTGTAGTTTGTTTAGGAATGCTCAACACATTTATAAAATAATAATAATAATAATAATAATAATAATAAATTACTGCACTCTACAGGGCTATTAAGAAATGAAAATCAATTTGGATTCAGTTTAAACCTTTTGCATTTTGTATCTAACATACAGGCAGATGACAAGTTATGCGCGATAGAGGGTATTTAATGAAAAGTTGCCTTATTTCACCCTCCTTAGCGCTGCCATTACAAGTTTTCAAACAACTGGTTTGTGCGTGCGATATGGTTGCGTTGAGCTCCATACCGCACAAAATACAAGCGCTGTTTTGACATGCTCATGCACGCTTTGCCCATAGACATCAATGGGGAGAGAGTGTTAGAAAAAAAAAACCTAACATCTGCGATCACAGAAGAAAAGCTCCGTAACGCAGCCCCATTGGTGTTTATGGGGAAAAAAAGTTACGTTTAAACTTAACACCCTAAAATAAACCCCACTTCTAAACACCCCTAATCTGCCGCCCAACATCGCCGACACCTCCATAATGATATTAAACCCTAATCTGCCGCTCCCAACATCGCCGCCACTATGAACATTTATTAACCCCTATTCCGCCTCATCCGACCCCGTCGCCACTATAATAAACCTATTAACCCCTAAACCGCAAGCCCCCCACAACGAAATATACTAAATTAAACTATTAACCCCTAAACCAAAAGCCCCTCACATCGCAATAAACTAATTTAAACTAGTAACCCCTAAACCTAACGCCCCGCTAACTTTATATATAATTACAATTTTCCCTATCTGTAATTAAATTAAAAACTTACCTGTCAAAATAAAAAACTAAGTTTAAACAAACAATAAAACTAAAGCAAAAAAGCAAGCGCAACCTCCTCCAATATAAAAGTTCAAAAGCTTTATTAATAATATGGATACAAATTTCCAACAGCATAGGAAAAATATGACAAAGTGAAGGGTTTGACTAGTTTCGGCTTGTGGCCGTAATCATAAACCTAACTCACAATAAGATTTTGGTAGTTTAAAAGGGTAATCATGTTTCACTGCCCTCTGTTTTTCTCCAGTTTCACTTGTTACCCTTTACATGTTCTGATTTATCCGTTTGCGGTGAGTACCCTCCATGTGCACCTTTTTTGATACAATAAAACTATTGTAGGTTTGTGACCTTTTATATGATGATAATAATTTTGTACAAACTATCATCTGAATTACTTTGTATCTATCCATGTCACATAGCTATTTATTGAGATTAACCTTGTGCTTCCAATATACATGCCTTTTCCATATACTAAGCTGATAGTATCAGATTTATATCCACAGCCATGAACATTTGTTTCTTTTATTCGCACATATATTAGAAGCTGTTTGTCTTATTACAATGGTTAGTGTATGAAATGTTAATTTGTATATGTGGCACTGTGATACAATCACATGTCAGTGTCAAACACATTATAGGACAGATAGCCACCTTGAGCTTCTATTTATGTATATAAAAAAATGAAACTAGTTTGATGTTCACATAATATTATCAATTGTGCATATAGATCTTGTGCTTCTAACTATTGCCATTACGTTTATGTATTTCTTTTCTGTATTAATTTGCTGAAACAGAAGGGTGTATATCCATTTGAAACCCATATTTATAAGCATCTTGTCCTCTTAACCTGCATTCATACTGTTCCTTATAGAATATTGTCAAGGTATTAATAGTTAATCCTTATTTGCTCTCAGTGATTTAATATCACATACTAGCGATGAATATATTATAGGATAGTTAATTTGCAGGTGCTAAAGGTTTTTATTCTTCAATTCTGAAATTGATATAATTGTAGCCCTGATGGTATTACAATTTATTTCATTTATTTAATCAACTTAAATGGTTACTTCAGATTCGGCTTCCATACATCTCAAGTGTATAAAGAGTTAATAAAATGAGTTTCAACTCTCAATTTTCTTTGACCAATTAGAGAGCAGTATTACCCTTTTTAAACTACAAAATCTTATTGTTAGTTAGGTTTATGATTTCGGCCACAAGCCAAAACTAGTCAAACCCTTCACTTTGTCCTATTTTTTCTATGCTGTTGGAAATTTTTATCCATATTATTAATAAAGCTTTTGAACTTTTATATTGGAGGGAGGTTGCGCTTTCTTTTTTGCTTTGATTTACGTGTGGATTACAAGGAATCCGCTTTGCAACCTACACATTTGCAGTCCCCGGCACTTGATTATCCCTGGAATATACCCTTATCTCTGAATTTGCTGTCGGAGCACCAGACGGATGGTCTAGCCAATGGAGGCTCACAGATCCACACACCCCCCCACGCTGACATAGAGCTCTGGTTCCTGTGCGGCTGAGTTGAGCTGGAGAGACAGCGTTGCCTTACCGAAGTAAGCGAGTACACGGACTGTACACACACGCTCCATACGCCTATACCGGGTGGAGTGATGACAGTTACCAGCTAAGGATACCGGCAGAAGGGTGAGTGACATTTACGCCCTACTCCGCTACAGTGGATGCCTGTTTTCTATATTAATTGGGGGTTTCAGTGTGTTGGAACTCTGCCCTTGGATACTATTGGCAAATTGACTCCACAGCCTTTAGGGTGATCCCGCATTTCATAGGATACGAGTGGTGACAAGATCTGTTTGTGACACATTAGAGACAGTCTGGGAAACGCTCTCTTGTTATAAACAATAAAAACTAATATAACTATTAAACTAAAATTAAACTAACTACTAATTAAGAAAACTAAAATACACATTAAAAAAATCCTAACACTACTATAGAAATTACAAAGTATCTAATTACAAAAAAAAATACTAAATTACACAAAATAACAAACACTAAATTACGAAAAATAACAAACGAAATTATCAAAAATAAAAAAGAATTACACCTGATCTAATAGCCCTAGAAAAATTTAAAAAAGCCCACTAGACATGTGTGTTTCGTTTTGGATGTAATTCGGAATTCAGATGAATTTTGGCGATTCGGTTCATTCTGAATTGCCTAATCGGCACATCCCGAAAAATTCTGAAAAGTCAGAAAATGAATAAATATGTTATCCAAATTTTAGGATCCATTATTCATATTCGGAATTTGTTATTATTCCTTCCTAAACGGCAGTTCCCCAACACTAACTATAAGTCTATATTAAAGGTATAAACCCTAAACAACCATTTCCTGACATCGCTGAAACTAACTAAACCTATTAACCCCTAAAAACGCTGTCCCGAATGATCGCAGACACAAACTAAACCTATTAACCCCTAAACCGCACCCCCAACATCACCATCATGAACTATACCTTTTAAACCCTAAACTGCACCCCCCACATCACCGACACTAACTAAACCTATTAACCCCTAAACCCGCCGCTCCAAAAATTCGCCTGACACAAACCTAAACCTATTGACCCCTAAACCACACCTCCCACATCGTCGACACAAACTAAACATATTAACCCCTAAACTGCACCCCCCACATCGCTGACATGAACTAAATCTATTAACCCCTAAACTGCACCCCCCCCCACATCGCTGACATGAACTAAACCTATTGACCCCTAAACCACCATTACGAAACATCGCCGACATGAACTAAACCTATTAATCCCTAAACCGGACCCCCCCCCACATCGCCAACACTAACTAAACCTATTAACCCCTAAACCGCCGTTCCAAAACATCGCCGACACTAACTAAAGCTATTAACCCCTAAACCGCCAGTCACAAACATCTCCAATACTAACTAAACCTATTAACCCCTAAATCGCTGGCCCCCACATTGCAACAACCTAAATTAAATTATATTAACCCCTAAAACCTAACACCCCCTAACCCTAAACCTAACCCTAACCATAAATCTAAGCCTAAACCTAACACCCCTAACTTTAACAATTAAAATATAACTAAATTAAAGTTACAATTATAATTATTATATAAAGTAACTTACCTATATTATCCCATAAACCCTAAACCTAACCCTAAACCTAACCCTAACACCCACTAACATTTACCTAACCCTAACCCTAAACCTACTTATTTTTATATTAGGGCTTTTACTAACTAGTCCACCTATAGTTATATTGTAGCTAGCTTAGGTTTTATTTCACAGGTAAGTTACTTTGTATTTAGATTTAAATAGGTATTATTTAGTTAATAATTGTAACTTTAATTTAGTTATTTTTTAATTATGTTAAAGTTAGGGGGCGTTAGGTTTAGGGTTAGGTTTAAAGTTAGGGGGTGTTAGTTTTAGGGGTTAATATAGGTAAATTACTATCGGCTAGATTAGAGTTTTGAGTTATGAGGGGTGCGGTACTAACTTGCACTTTATTCTCACAACTCACTTTCCTACAGCGCTGGTATTACAGGTTTTTACAAACCCGCGTTTAATAGGCAAGAAGTGAGCGTAGAGCAAAATTGTGCTCCATACCGCACTCCAATACCAGCGCTGCTTAAGTCAGCGGTGAGCTGGATGTACGTGCTCGTGCACGATTTTCCCATAGACATCAATTGGGAGAGCCGGCTGAGAAATAAATACAATAAAGCAGCGTAAATCTCAGTAACGCAGCCCCATTGATTCCTATGGGGAAACACATTTATGTTTACACCTAACACCCTAACATGAACCCCAAGTCTAAACACCCTAATCTTACATTTATTAACCCCTAATCTGCCGCCACCTACATTATACTTATAAACCCCTAATCTGCTGCCCCCAACATCCGCCAACACCTACATAATGTTATTAACCCCTAATCTGCCATCCCAACATCACCGAGCACCTACATTATACTTATTAACCCCTAATTATGCCACATCCAATGTCGCCACCACTATAATAAACATATTAACACCTAAACCGCCATACTCCCGCATCGCAAACACTAAATATTATTAACACCCTAATCTGCCGCCCCTAACATCGCAGCCACCTACCTACATTTATTAACCCCTAATGCTGCTGCCTCCAACGTCGCCGCCACTATATTATATTTATTAACCCCTAAACCTAAGTCTACCCTAACACCCCCTAACTTAAATATAATTAAAATAAATATCAATAAAACCTACAATTAATAACTAAATAATTCCTATTTAAGACTAAATACTTACCTATAAAATAAACCCTAAACTAAATACAATATAACTAATAGTTACATTGTATGTAGCTTAGGGTTTATTTTTATTTTACAGGCAAGTTTTGTATTTATTTTAACCAGGTAGAATAGTTACTAAGTAGTTATTAACTATTTAATAACTACCTAGCTAAAATAAATACAAATTTACCTGTAAAATAAAACCTAACCCGTTACACTAACACCTAACCTAACCCTTCAATTAAATAAATTCCCTAAATTAAATACAATTAACTAAATTCAATAAAAATGAGCTAAATTACAAAAAAAACAAACACTAAATTACAGAAAAAAAAAAATAAATTACCAGATCTTTAAACTAATTACACCTTATCCTAACAGGCCCTTTGATACAAGCCACCAAGGCGGAAACGCGTCAGTGGCATTCCCCCTTCCCTTCTTGTTGTTTTTAATTAATATTTTGATCTACTACCCAACATAGAAATGACTGCTTAACTTTGACCAATAGACTAACGGCTTCGGCGGTACTAACTTATCTGGGTCACGCTATGCCACAGTATCAGCCTGACCAATTTAGCCTCTTTTTTATTCCTCAATATATGATAACGAAATAATGGTATTATTATTGTGGTATAGTGGGTAGGCTTTCCTAAACCCAATACTAGGTACTTACAACGGTATTAACAGTGTAAAACAGTTAGGTGTTTCCTAACTGTGATATGGGTTTCTATCAAGATTTTTATTATCCAAATCACTAAAAGGAAATAACAAGGTATAGGAGTTGGGTCCTTTTTCTAACTTAGATACACCTTATTCAGTACGGTGATCACAAGACAAAGCAGATAGGTTTTTCTCTACTCAGATATCTGTTCTGACCGAGATACCTAAACCACCTAAGGTAATAATATTTTGGGTTTCCCAAATTGTTAATAGATTATTATCCCCGGGTACTAACACGGTATAGGATTTGGGTCTTATTCCCAAACTAATAATAGATTATTATACCCTGGTACTAACAAGTTAACTAGTCAGGATTTTACTGAATGATAAGCGGACAAACAACAATATCTAGTTCTATAATAACTGGCTAATCATAGTATACACAAGGTATTACTTTATTTTCTCTGAACATAATATTACTGACGTCCCCCAAGCTTATATGACAATCAGTCAAGATTATAACTCACTAATCTGCCATACTTCTATATAACATGATATCTCTGCAAATTATGATATTGCAGACTATCACAATTTAATCTGGCAGACAGGAGAATACACATATTTGGGGGCGTTTAGTCACAGAGTCATATACATACTGACAGTTTATTTAAGCATAACTTTTGTGGTCACGGACTAGAATTGTGAGGTTCATATGTCTGAATATACTAACAAATAGCTATCTGCCACAATTAGAAGTTATAGCACCACCTTTCTCCTATGTACCGTATTTAATGCAAAATAAATCTACTCATAGTGTACCCAGAATTATATTGGTTTTTCGATATCTAAGTAAACCCAGCAAATGCACCATTATCCTGGTTGCATTATAAGTACCCGTATTGGTAATCGTAGCCAGTCATTTTCATACCAGACTCAATACTAATCCTAACAAGGCTGTATTGTCTCCTAAGGCCAGTATTCACTTTTTCTGGCTATATGGTAGTAGACCAAATTGGATTTTAAAATGTGTGTAAAACCCCTGTTTTATTTTTATTTTGATCTAATAAAGGTTATATTTTAACACAAAATCCTTCCCAAACCTCCTACACGTTCATGAGTGCTACATTTGTACCCTTTATATCAGTTCTTTGCTGATTTTCTGTAAAACCTAATCTAACAGCCCTATCAAAATAAAAAAAAGCCCACCCAAAATAAAAAAAACCCTAGCCTAACTAAACTACCAATAGCCCTTAAAAGGGTCTTTTGCGGGGCATTGCCCCAAAGAAATCAGCTCTTTTACCTGTAAAAACAAATTACAAACAACCCCCCCAACAGTAAAACCCACCACCCACACAATCAAACCCCAAATAAAATCCTAACTAAAAAAACCTAAGCTCCCCATTGCCCTGAAAAGGGCATTTGGATGGGCATTGCCCTTAAAAGGGCATTTAGCTCTATTGCGGCCCAAAGCCCTAACCTAAAAATAAAACCCACCCAATACACCCTTAAAAAATTCTAACACTAACCCCCGAAGATCCACTTACTGGGAGAAGTCTTAATCTAAGCGGGCAAGATGTCCTCAAGGAGCCCGGCAGAAGTGGTCCTCCTGACGAGCAGACAGCCGGTACTCCAGACGGTCAGAAGTCTTCACCCAGACACGCATCTTCTATCTTCATCCTTCCGACATGGAGCGGCTCCCATCTTCAAGACATCTGGCGCAGAGCATCCACTTTTAATCTTCTTGCTGAATGAAGGTACCTTTAAATGACGTCATCCAAGATGGCGTCCTTAGATTCCGATTGGCTGATAGAATTCTATCAGCAATTGGAATTAAGGATTGAACAGCCAATAGAATGTGAGCACAATCTATGGCTGATTGCGTCACCCCAATATGATTTTTTCAACCTTAATTCCTATTGGCTCATAGAAATTCTGTCAGCCAATCGGAATTCTAAGGGACGCCATCTTGGATGACGTCATTTAAAGTTACCTTCATTCAGCAAGAACACGTCGATTGAAGAGGATGCTCCGCGCCGGATGACTTGAAGATGGAGCCGCTCCACGTCGGAAGGATGAAGATAGAAGATACCGTCTGGGTGAAGACTTCTGCCTGTCTGGAGGACAACTTTTGCCCGTCTGGATGACCACTTCTGCCGGCTTCATTGAGGACATCTTGCCGCTTAGATGAAGACTTCTCCCGGTAAGTGGATCTTCGGGGGGTTAGTGTTAGGATTTTTTAAGGGTGTATTGGGTGGGTTTTATTTTTCGGTTAGGGCTTTGGGCAGCAATAGAATTAAATGCCCTTTGAAGGGCAATGCCCATCCAATTGCCCCTTTCAGGGGCAATGGGAGGTTTTTTTTAGTTAGGGCTTTATTTGGGGGGTTGGTTGTGTGGGTGGTGGGTTTTACTGTTAGGGGTTGTTTGTAATTTTTTTACAGTTAAAGGAGATGATTTCTTTGGGGCAATGCCCCACAAAAGACCCTTTTAAGGGGTATTGATAGTTTATTTTAGGCTAGGGTTTTTTTATTTTGGGGGGGCTTTTTTTATTTTGATAGGGCTATTAGATTAGGTGTAATTAGTTTAAAGATCTTGTAATTTGTTTTCTGTAATTTACTGTTTGTTTTTTGTAATTTAGCTAATTTTATTGAATTTAGTTCATTGTATTTAATTTAGGGAATTTATTTAATTGTAGGGTAAGGTTAGGTGTTAATGTAACATAGGTTAGGTTTTATTTTACAGGTAAATTTGTATTTATTTTAGCTAGGTAGTTAGTAAATAGTTAATAACTATTTAGTAACTTTTCTGCCTAGTTAAAATAAATACAAACTTGCCCGTAAAAGAAAAATAAACCTAAGCTAGCTACAATGTAACTATTAGTTATATTTTAGCTAGTTTAGGGTTTATTTATAGGTAAGTATTTAGTTTTAAATAGGAATTATTTAGGCAGTGATAGTAAGTTTTATTTAGATTTATTTTAATTATATTTAAGTCAGGGGTGTTAGGGTTAGGGTTAGACTTAGATTAAGGGATAATACATTTAGTATAGTGGCGGCGACATTGGGGGCGGCAGATTAGGGGTTAATAAATGTAGGTAGGTGGTGGCGATGTTAGGGACAGCAGATTAGGGGTTAATAATATTTAAATAGTGTTTGCAAGGCGGGAGTTGCGGCAGTTTTGGGGGTTAATATGTTTATTATAGTGTCGGCGATGTCCGGAGAGTGGCCAGATTAGAGGTTAATAATTTAATTTTAGTGTTTGCGATGCGGGAGGTTAATAGGTAGATTATGGGTGTTAGTTGTACTTTTTAGCATTAGTTATGAGTTTTATGCTACGGCTTTGTAGTGTAAAACTCATAACTAATGACTTTAAAATGCGAGTACGAATCTTGATGGGATAGGGTGCACCGACTACCGCTCACTTTTTAGCCTCCCAGGACAAGCTCGTAATACCGGCGCTATGGAAGTCCCCATTGAAATAGACTATACGCAAATTGCATAAGCTAATTTGCGGTAAGGCCAAAAAAGAGTGCGGTGCCCCCTAAATCTGCAAGACTTGTAATACCAGTGGTAGTGAAAAAGCAGCGTTATAACCTGATAATGCTGCTTTTCAGTGTAACACAAAACTCGTAATCTAGCCCGTATGTATTTAGATTTAAATAGGTATTTTAGTTAATAATTGTAACTTCAATTTAAGGTTTAGTTTGTGTCTGTGATGTTTCGAAACGGCGGTTTAGGGGTTAATAGGTTTCGTTAGTGTTGGCGATGTGGGGGGGATGCAGTTTAGGGGTTAATAGGTTTAGGTAGTGTAAGTGATGCAGGGGGACGGCGATTTAGGGGTTGATTAACTTTATTTAGTGGCAGCAATGTTTGGGACGGCGGTTTAAGGGTCAATAGGTTTAGTTAGTGTTGACAATGTGTGTGGGGGGTGCGGTTTAGGGGTTAATAGGTTTAGTTCATGTCGGCGATGTGTGGGGGGTGCGGTTTTAGGGGTTAATAGGTTTAGTTTGTGTTGGCGATGTTTCGGAATGGCGGTTTAGGGGTTAATAGGTTTAGTTAGTGTTGGCGATGTGAGTGGTGGGTGCGGTTTAGGGGTTAATAGGTTTAGGTAGTGTTAGTGCTGTGGGTGGGATGGAAATTTAGGGGTTAATAGCTTTATTTAGTGGCGGCGTGGGTTGCGGGCGGCGGCGGTTTTAACATAATTTTGTTTTGCAATCGCCTGAACATTAGCTAGAAATAGGGTTAGGGTTTAGGGGGTGTTAGGTTTAGGGGTTAATATAGTTAAATTTAGGTTTGCTGCGATGTGGGGGCCGACGGTTTAGGGGTTAATAGGTTTAGTTAGTATTGGCGATGTTTGTGAACAGCGGTTTAGGGGTTAATAGCTTTAGCTAGTGTCGACAATGTTTTTGGAACAGCGGTTTAGTTGTTAATAGGTTTAGTAAGGGTTGGCGATGTGGGGGTGCAGTTTAGGGGTTAATAGCTTTATTTAGTGGCGATGTGGGTGGCGGGTGGCGGCGGGTTTAACATAATTTTGTTTCGCAATAGCCTGAACATTAGCTCGAAATAGGGTTAGGGTTAGGGGGTGTTAGTTTAGCGGTTAATATAGTTTAACTTAGGTTGTTGCGATGTGGGGTCCAACGGTTTAGGGGTTAATAGGTTTAATTAGTATTGGCGATGTTTGTGAATGGCTTGTTTAGGGGTTAATAGCTTTAGTTAGTGTTGGCGATGTTTTGGAACAGCGGTTTTAGGGGTTAATAGGTTTAGTTAGGGTTAGAAATTGTGGGGGGAGCGCAGTTTAGGGGTTAATAGGTTTAGTTAGTGTTGGCAATGTGGGGGGTGCGGTTTTAGGGTTAATAGGTTTAGTTTGTGTTTGCGATGTTTCGGAACAGCGGTTTAGGGGTTAATAGGATTTAGTTAGGGTTAGAATTGTGGGGGGGCGCATGTTTAGGGGTTAATAGGTTTAGTTAGTGTTGGCAATGTGGGGGGTGCGGTTTAGGGGTTAATAGATTTAGTTTGTGTTGGCGATGTTTCGGAACAGCGGTTTAGGGGTTAATAGGTTTAGTTAGTGTTGGCGATGTGGGGGAGTCCTGTGGTTTAGGGGTTAATAGGTTTATTTAGTGGCAGCGATGTTTTCGGACGGCGGTTTGGGGGTAAATAGGTTTAGTTAGTGTTGGCGATGTGGGGGGTGCGGTTTAGGGGTTAATAGGTTTTGTTTGTGTCAGCGATGTGGAGGGGTGCGCTATAGGGTTTAATAGGTTTAGTTCGTGTTGGCAATGTTTCAGAATGGCGGTTTAGGGGTTAATAGGTTTAGTTAGTATTGATGTTGTGGGGGGGTGCGTTTTTAGGGGTTAATAGGTTTAGGTATTGTTAGTGATGTGGGGGGGTGGCGATTAAGGGGTTAATAGCTTTATTAGTGGCGGCGTGGGTGGCCTCGGCGGTTTAACATAATTTTGTTTCGGCAATCGCCGGAACATTAGATAGAAATAACGATTCGGTCCGTAATAAGGATTCGGTCCGACATTACTAATAATTCGGTAACGTTTTCAAACGCATTCGAGTTTCAAAATTCGGAATGACACAAATAAATTCCAAATCTCTAACTGAATTTTTTTTACGATCCGAAATGAAACGAAGCATACCAAAATTTTTCGATCACGCACAAGTCTAAAGCCCACCAAAATAAAAAAAAACTCTAGCCTACAATAAACTACCAATAGCCCTTAAAAGGGCCTTTTATGGGGCATTGCCCCAAAGAAATCAGCTCTTTTACCTGTAAAAAAAAAACCCAAAAGACCCTCCAACAGTAAAACCCACCAGCCAACCAACCCCCAAAATAAAAAAACTAACTCTAACAAAAACCTAAGCTACCCATTGCCCTGAAAAAGGCATGTGTATGGGCATTGCCCTTAAAAGGGCATTCAGCTATTTTGCTTGCCCTGAAAAGGGCATTCAGCTCTTTTAAGAAAAGCCCAAACCCTAAACTAAAAAAAAAAAACACCCAAAAAAGTTTAAAAAATCCTAACACTATGCTCCGAAGATCCACTTCCAGGTGGTGCAAGGTTTTCATCCTGGCGGCGAGGTCTTCATCCATCCAGGCGGGCTGAACAGCCAATAGATTTCAGAAGCTCTCATCCTATTGGCTGTTTTGAACAGCCAATAGGATTTCACTAGCTCTCATCCTATTGGCTGTTTTGATTATCCAAAATCAAATCAGCCAATAGGAATGCAAGGGGCGCCATTTTGAAAAGGCTCACCTTGTATTGAAGATTCAGTATACGGCGCCGACCGTATGAAGAGGATGTTCCGGCCAGATGTCTTCAGGATTGGACCCGCTCAGCGCCACCCGGATGAAGATAGAAGACGCCACCAGGATGAAGATAGAAGGCTCCGTCTGGATGGATGAAGACGTCGCCGCCTGGATGTCCAGACTTCAGGAACTCTAAAGTGGATCTTCTCGGGGGGTTATTGTTAAAAAATTTAAACTTTTTTGGGTGGGTTTTTTTTATTTTAGGTTTAGGGCTTTTCTTAAAGAGCTGAATGCCATTTTTCAGAGCAAGCAAAAGAGCTGAATGCCCTTTTAAGGACAATGCCCATACAAATGCCCTTTTCAGGGCAATGGGTTAGACTTAGGTTTTTGTTAGAGTTAGGTTTTTTATTTTGGTGGGGTTGGTTGGGTGGTGGGTTTTACTGTTGGGGGGTCTTTGTGGGTTTTTTTACAAGCTAAAATAGCTAATTTTCTTTGGGGCAATGCCCCACAAAAGGCCCTTTTAAGGGTTTTTGGTATTTTATTGTAGGCTAGTTTTTTTTTATTTTGGATTGGTCCTTTCTTATTTTTAATGGACTATTAGATTAGGTGTAATTCTTTTTTATTTTTGATAATTTTGCTTGTTATTTTTCGTAATTTAGTGTTTGTTATTTTTTGTAATTTAGTATTTTTTATTTTTTGTAATTAGATACTTTAGTGTTAGGATTTTTTTAATGTGTATTTTAGTTTTCTTTAATTGGTAGTTAGTTTAATTTTAGTTTAATAGTTATATTAGTTTAATTGTTAGTTTAAACTTAGTTTTTTTTTATTTGACAGGTAAGTTTTAATTATATTTAAGATAGTGAAATTGTAATTTTAATATAAAGTTAGGGGGCATTAGGTTTAGGCGTTTACTAATTTAAATTAGTTTTTTTGCGATGTGGGGGGTCTTTCATTTAGTGGCTAATAGTTTAATTTAGTATATTTAGTTGAGGAGGGCTTGTGGTTTATTGGTTAATAGGTTTATTATAGTGGCGGTGGTTGTGGGGGGGAGCGGCGGAATAGGGGTTAATAACTTTAGTATAGTGGGGGTGATGTGGGCGGACCGGCAGATTAGGGGTTAATAATATTTAAATAAGTGTTTGCGATGTGGGAGGACCTCAGTTTAGGGGTTAATAGGTAGTTTATGGGTGTTAGTGTACTTTGTAACACTTTTAGTTATGAGTTTTATGTAACAGTTTTGTTTGCGTAAAACTCATAACTACTGCTCTCAGATTGGCCGAACAGATCGTTCTCATTATAGGGTGTAAACGCAAGCTTTTTAGCTTCACCACAAAAACATGTAATGGCAAGCGCTATGGAAGTCCATGAAAAAACGTAATTTTTATGAGTGTGGGACTGATGTTGCGTTACAGGTTAAAAGTCTTGCTTGCAGTACAGCTTATACCGACAAGACTCGTAATGGCTGAGTTGCTGTTTTAATTCTGAAATGACCTTTTTTTCAGCATTAAAAGACGAACGCACAACTCATAAATCTACCTGATTGTAAATAGTAAATATCTAAATTATAGTTATCAATCTTATACTATCCTGTTTTGTTATAAAAATGTATAATGAATTAAAGACAATAAAAAAATATCCTTCTGATGATATTATTAATCATATATTTACAGATGAAAAAGTTAATACAAACGAACGCCTAGATTATGAGTTTTGCAGTAACAGGGGTGCGGTGCTAACTTGCAGTTTATTCTCACCGACTCACTTACCTGCAGCGCTGGTATTACAGGTTTTTATCAACCCGGCGTTAACAGAGCAAGAAGTGAGCATATAGCAAAATGCGCTCCACACTGCACTCCAATACCAGCGCTGCTTAAGTGAGCGGTGAGCTGGTTATACGTGCTTGTGCAACAATTTCCCCATAAACATCAATGGGGAGAGCAGGCTGAGAAAAAGTCTAACACCTGCCAAAAAGCATTGTAAAACTCAGTAACACAGCCCCATTGATTCCTATGGGGAACACATTATTATGTTTACACCTAACACCCCTACATGAACCCTGAGTCTAAACAACCCTAATCTTACACTTATTAACCCCTAATCTGCCGTCCCCGACATCACCGACACCTACATTATATTTATTAACCCCTAATCTCCCACCCCTATTCTCCCTCCCCCAATGTCCGCCGCAAACTACCTACATTTATTAACCCTTAATCTGCCGCCCCCAACGTCGCTGCCACCTATTATAAAATTTATTAACCCCTAAACCTAAGTCTAACCCTAACCCCCTAACTTTAATATAATTAAAATAAATCTAAATAAAATTCCTATCATTACCTAAATTATTCCTATTTAAAGCTAAATACTTACCTATAAAATAACACTCTAAGCTAGCTACAATATAACTAATAGTTACATCGTATCTAGCTTAGGTTTTATTGTTATTTTACAGGCAAGTTTATATTCATTTTAACTAGGTAGAATAGTTACTAAATAGTTATTAAACTATTACTAACATACCTAGCTAAAATAAATACAAATTTACCTGTAAAATAAAACCTAACCTAAGTTACACTAACACCATACCTTACACTACAATTAAATAAATTACATTAATTAAATACAATTAAATAAATCCAAATACAATTGGCTAAATTACAAAAAAACAACTAAAATTACAATTACAAACTAAATTTACAGAGAATAAAAAACAAATTACAAGATCTTTAAACTAATTACACCAAATCTAACAGCCCTATCAACATAAAAAAGCCCATCCAAAATTAAAAAAAACCTCTAGCCTAACCTAAACTACCAATAGCCCCTTAAAAGGGCCTTTTGCAGGGCATTGCCCCCAAGAAATCAGCTCTTTTACCGGTAAAAAAAAAATACACACAAATCCCCCCAACAGTAAAATCTAAGCTCCCCATTGCACTTAAAAGGGCATTTGGATGGACATTGCCCTTTAAAAGGGCATTTTAGCTCTATTGCGGCCCAAAGCCCTAACCTAAAAAATAAAACCCACCAATACACCCTTAAAAAATCCTAACACTAACCCCCGAAGATCCACTTACCGGGAGAAGTCTTCATCCAAAGCGGCAAGATGTCCTCAACGAAGCTGGCAGAAGTGGTCTTCCAGATGGCAGAAAAGGTTCTCCAGATGGGCAGAAGTGGTCCTCCTGGATGGCCTTGTTTTCTTTGACACTTTGAGTTACACATGCTGCAGGGTTTGTAGGAGGGAACATGCATTGCTCTCTGGACAGCACAATTCATGTTCCTTACTGCACACCCTGCAGCATGTGTCCAGGTAAAACATGGCCAACACTACCTTAAAGGGATATTAAAGTGCAAAAAGAAAATCCTTTAAATATTTTAGAACATTTTTCATTATTGCACTTTGCTTGTTTATAACTGTGTATTTAACGTCTGCAAATCGATTAAACACAAAGATAAAGTCAGCTCCGGGAGTAACAATGCACTACTGGGTGAGATAATGACAAGAGGCATGTGTGTTGCCAATAATCACCCAGCTAGCTCCCAGAAGAAGTAAGAGAACACAATGAGATGCTGGGAATTGTACTTTAGTTGAACCACAAACAGCAAAATGTTGCTAACTATTAGAGTCATTAAGATGGTGCTGCAGTTAAACTCCCTACTCTTGGCTTCTACATTGTAGCATTGTTCCAATTGGCCTTTAAATTGTCTTTGATTTAGCAATTAACTAATTTAGTGGACCCAGCTGACTGCCCTGCCTGTATATATTTCACACTAGTTTGGGAGGTGCATTGCACAGGGGGTGCATTGCTTGAGCTGTGCATTGTTACAAACAGCATAAGTTCACATTTTTGAAGAGAACATTTTATAAGTGAGGCATAAAGATAAGAATTATACAAGAATTGGACAAGGATAGGACAAGGGACAAGACATAAGGCAAGTACTCTTGTAATTTTATGTTTTATGTATCTCATTACTTTCCTTATGCAAGTTGCTGCTGTAATACTGTGTCTTATGTGTTTAATTGGTTCCCAGTTTGTAAAAATGCTCAATTCTTCATATTTCTTTTTGCTACCCTCTTGTCCTGTAACAAACTACTTAATTCAATTACTCCTTCCCCCTCACCACCTGCACTTGTTCATTAGCCCATCTCTCTTAAACTCACCTTACTTTTGTACTCAAGAACTTTATCTATTCCTAAACACTCTCTCTACCCCCCTGCACCTCGTCTCATTACTGCAAATCTGTATCTCATCTCTGTCACTCTCCCTCTTGCTTATACTAGCTGCTGTTGACATCTCCCACTAATCCTGGTCCCCCAACAGCTTCCTAGCCATGCACATCATGTGTACCGTTCCATTGAATCAGAAAACAAAACTCTGGTATTCTTACTCACATTCCTCTTGCATCTAAAAGCCACTACCCCTTTCATTTGTGCACTCTAGAATTCTAACTCTGTTTGCAACAAGCTCACTTCTATACATGGTCTGTTGGACCTGAACCTTCTGGCTCTAACAGAAACCTGTCTCTCTCCCCTACGACACAGCATCCACTGCTGCTCTTAGACATGGAGGTCTCCACTTCACCCACACTCCTAGGTCTGGTAATAGATAAGGAGGTGGTGCATGTATTTTACCTTTCCTCTCGCTCCACCTTTCAACAAATACATCCCATCTCTTCCCTCCCATTTTCTCATTCGAAACCCACATGATTCACTTATTCTCTCCCCTTCTCCTATACGTGGTTGCAGTCATATACCATCCCCCTGGCTCCTCAACTCAATTTCTAGATCACTTGCCTGCCTGGCTACCTTATTTCCTTTCCTCAGGACACCCCTACCTTCATTCTTGGCTATTTCAACATTCCTCTTAACCATCCCACTGCCTCCTCTGCAAAACAACTTTCGCAACTCACTTCCTCTTTCGTGTTTTGTCACAATGGACTGACTCTCCCACTCACAAAAGATGGTCACTCGCTTAAACTGAGCTTTAGCTATCGATGCACTATTTCAAACTTAACAAACTCTCCTTTTCCTCTTTCTGACCACCATCTCTCACTTGCAACATCTTATCCCTCCCGACAACTCTCCCTCTTTTTACTCCTCTTCACCAAACTTACAGAAGCATTATGTCATTAGATCAGCAACAGTTGCTAATTCCTTTGAACCTCTCCTCTAAATCCATCTCCTCCTTCTCCTGCCCTAACCAATCTATCTGCCACTATAATTCCACCCTTACATCGGTCCTTGACATCTAGCTCGGAAATCACAAACTCTTCCTCAGCCCTGGCATCCACCTCTGACACAGTACCTACGCATGATGTTCCCGTACTGCTGAGCGGCACTGGAGAAAATCTCGGAGTTCAGCTGATTTTAGCTGATTTCCTTCATTACAAGTTAATTTTGAACTCCTACTATTCTGCCCTTAATCTCTATAAGCAACATTACTTCTTTACTCTTTTATCTCTACTCTTTCTTCAAACCCAAAATGTCTGTTTTCCACTTTAAATACTCTTCTCCGTCCACCCCCATCCCCAAATACAACTTTGTTGTCAGCTCAAGACTTTGAACAGCCACTTCAATAACAAAATCGACTCCATCAGACATTAAATAAGCTCTCAACATACTTCCATTCTCTCAACCCTCAAATGCTTACAATCAACCACAGCCACATAGCCATACATTAACTCTTTCTCCCCTGTTACTGAGAAGAAGTTTCTGCACTTATACTGCGCTCTCACCTCACTACCAGTCCCCCTTGACCTTATCCCCTCAAACTACCCCCCTCCCTCTTTTCTACCCTTATCCCTTTACTCACACACATTTTTCAAACCTCTCCCTCAGCACCAGTATATTTCCCAATATGCATTGGTCACACCAATCCTCAAAGAACCTTCTCTTGATCCAACCTCCCATCCAACTACCGCCCTATTTCCCTACTCCCTCTTGCCTCAAAGCTTCTCGAAAAGCTAGTATATGCAAGCCTATCCCATTCCCTTACATTTAAACTCCCTCATTGACCCACTGCAATATGGATTTTATCCCCATCACTCCACAGAGACAGCAATCGTTAAGGTTACCAATGACCTACTCATAGCAAAATCAAAAGGCTACTTCTCTCTGCTTATCCTCCTTGATCTGTCCGTAGCCTTTAATACTTTCAAACCACCCTCTTTTGCTCCAAACCTTCCAATCCTTCGGCATTTGTGACACAGCTCTCTTGTGGTTCTCTTCCTACCTGTCAAACTGTAACTTTAGTGTAGCCTTCTCTGGGGCCTCCTCTGCTCCGTCAGCACTTTCTGTTGGGGTAACCAAACCAAAAGAGCTATTCCTACCGGTGAATTTCCTTAGACTCAGAAGGAATTGTACTGATCTTACAGATTTTAACAAAAGAGCTAAAGAACTTAAATCTCACCTGAAAGCGAGAGGATATACTCGTGGTGTAATTCGTAGGGCATACCAGAGAGCAAGAAGAACCCAAAGAGATGACCTGTTGATTCCCAAAAATAAATCTGTGACCCCTTATAATGAAATCAGATTTGTTACAGTATTTAATGCGGAACATCATACTATCATTAATATATTAAGTAAAACATTGCAATATACTGAAATCTGACAAAGACCTTTCTCTAATCATTGGAGATAAAATCAATACTAGTTGGAGAAGAGCCCCAACTATTGGGAATAAACTAGTGAAAAGCAATTTCATTAGAAAGAATCCCAGTACCAGGAATATATGTGACACGTATACATGTGGCGCGTGTAGTTTTTGTAAATTTATTCACAATGAAAGAGAATTCACGACTCTAACTGGTTGCATCAAAAGGATGCTGGGATTTGCAAACTGCAGAACCAAAAATGTTGTCTATTGTCTCCTTTGCATTTGTGGAAAAAGATATATAGGAATGACAACACGTGAACTGCGCACGAGACTGGGCGAACATATTAACAATATAAAGAATTGCATAAACAACAAAGAGAAGAATAGAAACCTTACCCCAGTGGCAAGGCACTATATCAAGAAACATGGAATTAAACCTGACTTGAAGGTGTCTGTCTTACAGGTAATCAAACCTGGCATTAGAGGTGGAAACATAGAAACCATGCTACTACAGGCTGAATGTAGATGGATCTTTTGGCTTAACACTCTGGCACCAAATGATCTGAATGAACAAGATGGATATAGTTCATTCTTGTGATATAGTAGATTATATGCTCATATATATGGGATACCATATTTTGTATGAATGTATCATCACCTTCATACTTGTTATGATCACATCAACAGTAATAAAATGTTTTGCATATCTTATCACTATCATCACCTTTATGATGCAATAGATAAGAATATCCTGTGTTTTATTTCTACAAAAGACATACTTATCTACTATAATTATCATGTGCATATATCAATTTTTCTCAACTGTAGTTTGGCTTATTACATTTGTCCCTCTATTGTATTAGTCCATACAAGAATTACTTTGATATAACACACTGTATCCACATTACATAAAATTCTAGCTGAATTTTAATTCTGCTTGAGCATTTCTCAATACATCTCTGTTTGAGTGTATTTTTGGTGAGTCACCTATTATAGCTTCCTTGACAACATCACCATACTATAGGTATTTCATACGGTATGTCTCATATTGAATTAACGAAATTGTGACCAAATACCGTTTGAGAGACAAATTGAAATTACGAACATTAGTTTAAGTATAAAATATACATTAATGTTTTTGCTCCACATACAGATTTCTCTTTATCTGTTTCAGTTTTAGTATTTGTCTATGGTCCTGTTCTATTTATGATACAAATCCTCCAGTCCATATATCTTATCTTATTTGTTTGTGGGACTTCCATTGGATATTTCCATCTATTCAACAGAGTCTCATATAATTACCATCATAGTAAGAATTCCTCAACCAAAACATTCTGTTATCTAATTAACTACATCAACTATATAGGTGCGTGCACTTTTGTACCCTGTGGACTTTTAAATATTACATCTTGATATGTGCATTTGGTTACGGTATTGTTTACCGACAATAGTATTCCATTTATGCATTGCTTATAGTTGAACTACTCCTCCTTATGTCACCTTATAAAATAGGTATGTGACACATATCTGCGAGTTAATGTATTTTAATATTTTAACATTACTTTTATGGATAACATACCGATTCTCTACAAGTACAGTTGTGATCTGTTTCTCTTTATGAGATACCATTTAAATGGGCAATGAATGACTTCCGGTGGGTGGCATTCTAAGATGGCTGCACTTTTCTGAAGCTCTGAGATACCCTGAGAAAGCAAACCTTTATGCAGCCTAAATCCACTGCCATCTGCATATCTCTTGACAGTTACGTGTCCGAGAGTTAAGGCGGATAGAGAAATTACCATCTTCTCTCCCACGGAGGCCATAGTAGAAGCAAGAAGCCATTTGGCAATGTGGCGTGTTCTACAGCGCCACATTGTACATAGTAATCATCACATAACTTTTTCCGCTGGTTTCCTTCCTGATGGAGGCAGAAAAATATATTACTGCACAGATACTTGAATCTTTCCTGCCGCTGTTTGACCGTTTAGACTGCAGCTTTAAAACCTTGCATGCAGTGATTCGGCTGACCGGGGAGGCCTATCGTAAGAAACCTGAGCCTGTGAATAAACAAATTTGCTCCTCAACATGGGACTTACCACACGTTGCCGCTTCCACTCTATGGGATTCCGCCGCATCTGATGATCCAGCAATCCTATTCCTGGACCTGACTAAAGGATCTTTGTCCTGCCACTTGGAACAGGCGTTGCACTCACCTGCTGTGGCTACCATGGGACCGGAGAAGATCCGTGAAGCCTGCGCCTCAGTGGAGGTCCTAACTCTGGACACAGAAAGACAGGGCATGGAGTCGGCGGTTATACCAGAACCACTGCAAGACTTTTCCATAGCGCTTGGTAGGAATTGGGCCCCCAGAATTGATGGCGGTTTTTTCTGCTGCCCCGCAACATCCAAGTCTTGACCCGCGAAGACCCCAGCCCGAAATACCACTTGGGCTCCTTGCAGGGTGTGTGGCCATGTTTTCCCTTCAGCTCAGACAACTGTCGTTATGCTTGCTTCGCGCTGGAATTGGGTGATTCATTCCTGCGGGCTAATGCACTTGTTGCTGGGATGTAGCTCCAGGGCATGAACCCTTCGGACCATTCCATGTCTGAAATGTCATCCTTTTTGTGCAGTTCTGTTTTCATTTTTGTTAAACTATCTAACAGCAATGGATCTTTAGTATAATCAACTACAACATGCATACTGCTATTCACCCTTGCTTAAAAGAACGTATATTTTGAATTAGACTCTATGTATTTCACTAGCTCATGTCACTTTTACTTGTGTGTAGCACTTTGCTTAATGCCTCTTGCTTGGGTTGAACTGTACAGATTGCCACTCAGATATGCACTTAACTGCTTTATCACATATATTGAAGTTACAGGAGAATATCCTAAGTATAGAATCACTGTTATTTCCTTCCTACTCATAGGAATCCTTTAACTTTGCCTGTGGTAATCATACCATCTCATGCTATTTGTTCATTGTATCTTATTTGCACTACTTAAGTTTAACCTTTAGATACTCATTGGCCTAGCTAATTTTAGATGTCAAAGTAACCTCAAGAGTTAAGGGCTAACATTTAATGTTTCAGTTCTGGTCTCCTAAATGTTAGGGGACTCTGACATATCAACAATCAAATAATCCTTCACTGACTAGATCCAGGTTTCTATCTCAGGTTATGCCTAATTGTTTCTTTGTGCCTAAAGTGTGCTGTTATTATGCTTTCTACACGTCTTGGCCCTCCTGCATGCTAAAATATTAAACAGTCTCTGCCCACTGTACTGTAGGGCACCTCATTATACTAAATCATACAGTGGTTACAGAGGTGGGATTAGCGCCAGGTGTCTTTGTTTCAACACTTCTAGATGAACACCCTAAATCCCAATATGCTGAAATCTGAACCTACACTTAACATGTATGCATTTTCATTGGATCACTGTCTAGCCCTCTCTCTATGTTCCCCTGTTTGTTATTGCCAGATATTTTCTGACACAAAGTTCTTAGTTTGCCCATGTCTCGGTGTTTACCCACACTATTATACAGTTTTGCTTTTGTTTTTCCTTACCTATTATATTTCCTAATATACCACCACACTGTGTATAATTTACATATCCTCTAATTACACCAGAATTTTAGATTTGGCTATTTTCACATAAAGGCAAGGCTTGTGCATTATATATATGCACAAAGTAGGCGCAGTGTTTAAAAAAGGTTTAGTTTGGTTTAGTTATGTTAGTTTATAAATTAGTTGTGTTAGTTTTCATAAAAACAAAATCCCAACATTGTGATACAAATGAGTATATCTGTTAGAATGTTCTCTAATCCATACATTTCCTCTATAGACCTAAATACAAAGGTGAATATTATATTCTAACTCTCATGGATTATGTTAATATGTCATGTTGCCTCACCAATTCTATGTTATATTATCACACCCTGCGTGGTGTCTTTGATTGGTAATTTATTGCTGTATCATAAATAAAATAAAAAAATAAAAAAATGGGCAATGAATATTCAAAAAAAACTCCTTCTTTTGGGAATCTCTTTTTTGTCTCATATTCGGATCTTTTTATCTTTTGATTTATATTATGTCATAGTGCCTATTATTCGTTCTTTAACGAGTATAAAGTCAAATTGTCATACATTCGTTACATATCATTTGTGTGGCTTTTTTCCTGTTATTTGATGCAATGTGTATTTACAAACTTTATTTGACTGCTGAATTGAACATAACGCTATGTGTGTCAGGAGACGGTACTGTTTTCCAGAATCAAATGAATCTGTTTATCTATCATGTCAGGAGATGTTTGATGGCATTGCCTTACCAACTCATACAGAAAGACGGTACTGTTTTCCAGTGTCAAATAATCTGTTTACCTTAGCAGAACCACTCCCCCATTCTCTGTCAAATTTCTCAATGGTCACATGACATTCGCCTATCCAATGATAGGAGGACGATCCTGATTGGTCTTTTTGGGGGTGTGAGAAATCTCCGACCACAGGATTGGCTATCTAATCGTACATAGGCAGTGAGGCTGCTACCAGTCTGGTTAGCCTTTGAGAAAGCCTAGTCAGGCGAAATGCGCATCAGGCACTCTGGAAGCTACATTATCCATTTGCTAATTCTTTTCCTGATATTGTCACCTTTATTATGAATTGTTTAGCATGACTTTGACGGACTTATACCGCTCCAGTATTGCACTGAGATAGATTTAATTTGTGTGGAGGTCATTCCTCTTTTATAGTTAGCCCATTGTTCAATCAGTGAGCATTTTTTGGTATACTTCTGCCTAAGCCTAACCTTACCGGTTATTGTGATAAGGTTTCTCTGACAGTATCGATATTGGGTATATTACATAGATATGTTAGCTCTCCATACACTCTGTTTTTATTCTAAGTATTATTCATTACTACACTAGTAGACCTTCTTTTTATTATTACTATTAAATGTTGTTTTAATACACTCACCAACTGTGTACAGCCCACCTTGTCTTTCTTTTTGAGTGCTCAGCTACTGTCCGATTTTTTCTTGTCATATTTTTCAGTTACTTACTGGACAGCGAGCACCCCCCTCAATTTATAATTATAATTACTTTTGTATATAACAACCTTGGTAATCATATGTTCAGCAATTGCTGGAGTGATACTCTAATTTGCACTAATGATATATACTATGATTTTTGATAAGGGGATCATATAGATAACTTATCTGCTAACCCACTTTTTCTAATTTAACTATATACCACAAGGCTGTGTCCTCAATCCGCTTCTCTTCTCAATATACACGTCATCATTAGGTTCCCTAATAAAGTCCCTTGGATTCCATTATCATTTGTATGCCGACGATACCCAAATCTACTTCTCTGCACCAGACTTATCTCCTTCCTTGCTTACTCGTGTCACTAACTGTCTTTCTCACATCTCTTCCTGGATGTCCTCTCACTAACTCAAGCTAAATCTCTCAAAACTGAGCTCCTCATTTCCCCCTTTTCTTCCAAAATCTCCACCCCATTGTCTCTATGACTGTCGACAACTCCATCATTACCCCTACCCCGTATGCCCGATGTCTTGGAGTCACACTTGACTCAGATCTTTCTTTCACTCCTCACATTCAGTCCTTGGCTAAATCCTGCTGCTGCACCTTAAAAACATCTCTAAAATTAGACATTTCCTTACACAAAACACAAATAAGATTTTAATCCACTCTCTCATCCTTTCCCACCTCAGTTACTGCAACTATGTCCTCTCTGGTATATCCAGCTGATGCCTAGCTCCTTTACAATCCATAATGAATTCCTCTGCCAGGCTCATCTTCCTTACATGTCGCTCTTCATCTGCTATGTGTCAGGGTTTTTTCCCTGCTTTGTTTGCCATGTGCTGCTGGCAGCTATTTTACTCACCTCTCTTGCTGACTCTGGTGCATACTGTGTGATGCTGCTCATTTCCTGCACTTCCTTTTATGGCCAGACTGGTGTACATCATCCATGTGAGACAGGATGCAGTCTCAGAATTGTGATGTCATCACTTATTATTTAAAGGGCTTCTGTTCAGTATGCTTTACCCTTGTGTTGTCTCAGACCTGTTTGTGAGAGCTCCTGTGTATTACCAGGCTGATAAAGGTGTGATTATTTTTGCACTTCTCGTCTCAGTCTGATTCCTGGCACGCTGACACTGCACCTGCCTGCCAATCCCTTAACTGGCTTCCTTTTGCCTCAAGGATTAAACACAAAATTCTCACTCTGACATACAATCCCTCAACTGCACTGCTTCCCCCTATATATCAGACCTTGTCTCCAGATACTCTCCCTCCCGCCCCCTTCACTCTGCTCATGACCTTCTACTCTTTTCCTCTCTTGGTACCTCCTCATACTTCCGTTTACAGGACTTCTCCAGACTGGTACCCATCTTGTGGAACTCTCTGCCTTGCTCCACAAGACTCTCCCATTGTTTTGAAAGCTTCAAGCGCTCCCTAAAGACTCTTCTGTTCAGGGATTCATACAACCAACACTAACCTTTTCTTATACCAGTTCCTCTCCTCCATTGCTATCCTCTTGAACCCCCTAAGCATGTAAGCCTAAGAACCATGCTGTTTGTAGATCACCTTCTTTAGAGCTGTCTACAACAGTGCAACTCTTGGCAGGACCCTCTACCCATCTGATCCCTATAAATGTTTCCTTGTATTCCGCCTATGTTTATAGCGCTGCAGAATCTGTTTGCGCTCTACAAATAACCTATAATAATAATAGCAACTTGCACAGGATCTAGGCTGTATTGAGTAATCTAATATTGCTGAGCTACAGTGTTAAACACAGAATAATACCAGAACCATAAACACTGATTTTGCTAGAAAGAATCAAGCGTTAATTTTATAATTATTTTTTATAATCAATAAATTAGTTCCAAACCTGAACCCCTTTGAGTTCAATCGCTTGATTTTTGTTCAGTTTTATCAGTAATTGAGTTGTCTTCTTGTAAAATTACAATGTACAATGAAAATAGGTCAACTATATTCTTCAAGTTCTACAAAGTCTTGTATAGTTAAAAAAAATATATATAATTTTTATAGTTTTTATAAGATTAAAAATAAATTGTATAACATTTTTATATTCTGTGATCGTTTTGCCTCTGTAAATCACTTGTTTATTTTTTATTTGTTTATTTTTTTACCTAAAAAAACAAAGGTATTTCTATAAAATTATTAAAAAAGAAAACATGTTCCCCACCAATAAATGGTGATAATTCTGACAACACCAGACATATATGTACCAGCCAGACCTGATTCAAACTGATGACCAAAAAAGGGAACAAAGATGGCAAATTGGTTTGAAAGTTTCACTTGAATTCTTTTCATCTTTTGTAGCATCCAATGTTCTGTCTTTGAACTAATCTCAGAGGGATGGAAGCACCAGATTTAGTGTACTAAACATGCATTAATGGTAACAGGTGCTGTCAGAGATCTACTCGTGCAACCATTGAAATTCCAATGGAAAAAAAATGAGTGTCATATGTGCCAACATGTGCTAAGTATGGCTTTGTCCAATGTTTTCCTAATGATTAATAGCACACAAAAGGCTTTGTCCAGTTAAATATTGGAGTGGGGGTGTTTATGAATCCATTCCAAACATAGAGGGTGCCTGCCTTGTTTTGCTGAGGATATTTTGTTTTTATGCCATTCAAGTGATGGGACAGCTGTCTCCAATGGTTTGCATTAATGGAACAGGTTTATGGTGGTTTTCTGCAGCAGTGTTTCTCTACATGACACTCATTCTACATACCAGGAAAAAAGTATTAAAAAAGCGTTGGTTAACAAGTCCAGTGCAACTATCACCAGGACAATGGGATGGATTGTTTGGGTGCTAGTGTATTTTGCTTTCAGAATATCAGACCCAAACCAAGGCTAACAGGCTAATCCCCTGCCTTCTGCTGTTTTACCAGGTGGAGAGGGAGGTAATCTAGAGCTTCACCCATGTATTACTTGTGGTATTTTTAAAGGCCAGTAGCAAAATCAATTAGAGGAACAACCAGCTACTTTAGAAAATGCATAAAAAACACAGAACTCTTGTAAATGTTTCAATGTGTTGGCTTATTTCAATGGCATTTGCTGCTTCTATTTGCAACATGACTAAAAATTATCCATAAAAAGGTGTTTTAGCACCTTTAAGGGAAAGTAAATGAAACTTTCATGATTCTGATAAAGCATGCAATTTTAAACATCTCTCCAATTTACTTCTATTATCAAATGAACTTTGTTCTTTTGCTACCCTTTGTTGAAGAATAAACCTAGGTAGGAGCGCGCACTTGTCTTTATCAGTTTATGCTACCATATATAACAGTGCTATAAACATTGTTGCAAACACTACTGCCAGATGGATTAGGACACACACGCTCCTAAGATCACCTAGAATTACTCTTTAACAAAGAATACCAAGAGAAGAAGCAAAACTGATAATAGAAGTTAATTGGAAATGTATTTAAAATGTCATGCTCTATTCAATGTAAGTTCAATTTTGGTTTTACTGTCCCTTTAACTGCAATGGGTATTTTGCAAGTCCAAGATAAAAGTAAAACGTTGCCATTCTGTGTTATATTACAGCCTCTTCTGTTTAGGGGGCTAAGAGGGTGGCACGTGCACTAAAAACAAGTATTTATGTCAGGCGTTCTTTTAGTTCCAGGGATATGTGACGTCTACACATAAAGATGGCAATTTAAAGGCTACATTATTATTGACCTCTCATAAAACTTCTGCCAGTTACCAATATCCCCTGTGTTTTTCTAGTGCAGTCCCAATGATTACAAAGGTCCAATATGGAAATAATTGATAAGCGCATCCTTTGTAGGGCAGTGAACAGAATTGTTATTGTTTAAAAAGAGATAGATAAGATAATCCCTTTATTACCTATTCCCCAGTTTTGCATAAAGAACACTGTTATATTAATATACTTTTATTTTATCTCTGTGATTACCTTGTATCTAAGCCTTTGCAGACTGCACCCTTACTTCGGTTCTCTTGACAGACTTGCATTTTAGCCAATCAGTGCCCTCTCATAAGTAACTTCACAGGCGTGAGCACAATTTTATCTATATTGCACACATGAACTATCGCCTTCCAGCTGTGAAAAACTGCTTAGATATTAGAACAGGAGCCTAGCTTTCAACTAAGAATACCAAGAGAACATAACAAATGTAATTATAAAAGTGAATTGGAAATTGTTTAAAATTGCATACCCTATCTGAATCATGAAACTTTAGTTTTGGCTAGACTGTCCCTTTAAGGCAAGATGTTTTCAAGTGATCACAAATTAAAGAGAAAATGTTGTTGTTTTTTTACGTTACGTAAGGTTAGATTAATAGACACTCGTTAGCCTGCAGGGGCATCTCGTTGTTAAGGGACAATAATGTTCCAAATTCATTGACCTCAGTTCACCTATCTTTTCTAGTGTTTTATTATAGGCGTTCCATCCATCCATTAAAATATATAGGGCTAGTTTACAAGTGGAGTGCAATCCAGTGTGTAGGGCACATTATCTTTTGTGTGATCTTACAAGGAAGAACACACAAACTGTTATCACAAGTGGGTCGCTAAATATTTAAACCAAATCATCCTAAAATGGCCAAAATAGTTTTAGCGCACCCCATACTTTTAATAGATAGCGGACTCATTGCGCATCTATATATACCTCATGTCATTGGCTCACCCATGTGCATTTCTGCTCCTTCAACAAAGGATACCAAGAGAATTAAGCAAATTAGATAATAGAAGTAAATTAGAAAGTTGTTTAAAACTGTGTTCTTTATCTGAACGTTATCTTTATATTTTTCAATATTTATATTTATTCTTCTCTTAAAAAGAATTAAATAGTTATTGTTAGGAACTATTGCAAAATTGCCTGTGACAGATACAGCCTTTAGTAGAATTATAGGGGCATGGTTTAAAGGGATTTGAAACCCAAAATGTTTCTTTCACGATTCAGATAGAGCATGCGATTTTAAACAACTTTCTAATATACTTCTTTTATCTATTTTTTTCCTTTTGGTATCTTGGTAGGAACCGGACCATTTCTGGAGCACAATTTGGCAGCAGTTTTGCAAGAATGTGATCCATTTGCAAGAGCACTATTTCCTGTAATGTAGTGCACCAGATGCTACCTAGGTATCTCTTCAACACATGGGATCTAAGCAAATTTGATAATAGAAGTAAATTAGAAACTTTTTTTAGATTGTATGCTCTGTCTCAATCACAAAACAAATGTTTGGGTTTCATATCCCTTTAAAACAAGCATGGAATAAGGCACATAGCAAGTAATAAGAAGTTATACGCTCATTGTACCATTAGAGGGCACACAATGTTTGGCTCTACTAAAAGCCAATAGTGATCCTTAATGTCTCATTTTTTGTAAGTTGTCAGACAGGCTGGCACCCCAAAAAGGTCCTCCTTCCCTTAGCTTGAGGACAGCTGCAATGTTTGAGAAGACACACGTAGCCACCAAGAGGAGTTTGGCTAGAAGCTGTCATAGCACGCCCGGAACACTGAGATTCCAGAATCATGAAACCAGCTGCTTGATGACAGTAAACACCATTCCTGGATCAGTGGGTCAGTAAAAAAATCCAAGCATTCACGCAGGCCGGGCTCATCTTACAGTACATTTCTGTTATTCACAACAAGGCACAGATACAGCGATCACACAATAATGCACCTGCAATAGGATGTTTATGGAAAGTGGTTGACAACTATTTGCACATAGTGTACAATTAGAGATCTGAGAGTCACAGTTCCCTGATGTTGATACCAGGAAGTGTGAACGACAAACAGAAAGAAAGGTTGGATTAGAAATCGTTTTTATTTTAAAATAAACAAATTGCTCTGTGCCACCGTTCCTCTCCCTAGTTAACAAGTACACTAGGGTTTTTATTTTATATTTACAGCAGTACCATCCAGGGCCTCTCTTATAATGTGATAATGATACTTTGTCTTTTATGTCATTTCTGTAGAAAATACCCTATATAGCCATGTAAGGCAAAAAGCAAAAAGAACAATTAAGAATTACTCTTTCATGATTTAGATAGAACAAACAATCTTAAACAACTTTCCAATTTACTTCTATAATCAAATTGCATTTGTTTTTTTGTTATCCTTCGTTGAATAGCAGGAAAATAAGTTCAGGAGTATGCATGAGTCTACAGCACTATATGGCAGCAGGTGTGCTATACATTAACAAGATCACTATATGGCAGCAGTTGTGCTATACATTAGCAAGATCACTATATGGCAGCCGTTGTGCTATACATTAACAAGATCACTAGATGGCAGCAGTTGTGCTATACATTAACAAGATCACTATATGGCAGCAGGTGTGCTATACATTAGCAAGATCACTATATGGCAGCAGGTGTGCTATACATTAACAAGATCACTATATGGCAGCCGTTGTGCTATACATTAACAAGATCACTAGATGGCAGCAGTTGTGCTATACATTAACAAGATCACTATATGGCAGCAGGTGTGCTATACATTAGCAAGATCACTAGATGGCAGCAGGTGTGCTATACATTAACAAGATCACTAGATGGCAGCAGGTGTGCTATACATTAGCAAGATCACTAGATGACAGCAGGTGTGCTATACATTAGCAAGATCACTAGATGGCAGCAGGTGTGCTATACATTAACAAGATCACTAGATGGCAGCAGGTGTGCTATACATTAGCAAGATCACTAGATGGCAGCAGTTGTGCTATACATTAACAAGATCACTAGATGGCAGCAGGTGTGCTATACATTAACAAGATCACTAGATGGCAGCAGTTGTGCTATATATTAGCAAGATCACTAGATGGCAGCAGGTGTGCTATACATTAACAAGATCACTAGATGGCAGCAGGTGTGCTATACATTAACAAGATCACTAGATGGCAGCAGTTGTGCTATACATTAACAAGATCACTAGATGGCAGCAGTTGTGCTATACATTAAGAAGATCACTAGATGGCAGCAGGTGTGCTATACATTAACAAGATCACTAGATGGCAGCAGGTGTGCTATACATTAACAAGATCACTAGATGGCAGCAGGTGTGCTATACATTAACAAGATCACTAGATGGCAGCAGGTGTGCTATACATTAACAAGATCACTAGATGGCAGCAGTTGTGCTATACATTAATAAGATCACTAGATGGCAGCAGTTGTGCTATACATTAACAAGATCACTAGATGGCAGCAGGTGTACTATACATTAGCAAGATCACTATATGGCAGCCGTTGTGCTATACATTAACAAGATCACTAGATGGCAGCAGTTGAGCTATACATTAACAAGATCACTAGATGGCAGCAGGTGTGCTATACATTAGCAAGATCACTAGATGGCAGCAGTTGTGCTATACATTAACAAGATCACTATATGGCAGCAGTTGTGCTATACATTAACAAGATCACTAGATGGCAGCAGGTGTGCTATACATTAACAAGATCACTAGATGGCAGCAGTTGTGCTATACATTAACAAGATCACTAGATGGCAGCAGGTGTGTTATACATTAACAAGATCACTAGATGGCAGCAGTTATTGTACAATTAGAGATCTGAGAGTCACAGTACCCTGATGTTGATACCAGGAAGTGTGAACGACAAACAGAAAGAAAGGTTGGATTAGAAATCGTTTTTATTTTAAAATAAACAAATTGCTCTGTACCACCGTTCCTCTCCCTAGTTAACAAGTACACTAGGGTTTTTATTTTATATTTACAGCAGTACCATCCAGGGCCTCTCTTATAATGTGATAATGATACTTTGTCTTTTATGTCATTTCTGTAGAAAATACCCTTTATAGCCATGTAAGGCAAAAAGCAAAAAGAACAATTAAGAATTACTCTTTCATGATTTAGATAGAACAAACAATCTTAAACAACTTTCCAATTTACTTCTATAATCAAATTGCATTTGTTTTCTTGTTATCCTTCGTTGAATAGCAGGAAAATAAGTTCAGGAGTATGCATGAGTCTACAGCACTATATGGCAGCAGGTGTGCTATACATTAACAAGATCACTAGATGGCAGCAGGTGTACTATACATTAGCAAGATCACTATATGGCAGCAGGTGTGCTATACATTAACAAGATCACTATATGGTAGCAGGTGTGCTATACATTAACAAGATCACTATATGGTAGCAGGTGTGCTATACATTAACAAGATCACTATATGGCAGCAGGTGTGCTATACATTAACAAGATCACTAGATGGCAGCAGGTGTGCTATACATTAACAAGATCACTATATGGTAGCAGTTGTGCTATACATTAACAAGATCACTATATGGCAGCAGGTGTGCTATACATTAACAAGATCACTAGATGGCAGCAGGTGTGCTATACATTAACAAGATCACTAGATGGCAGCAGTTGTGCTATACATTAACAAGATCACTAGATGGTAGCAGGTGTGCTATACATTAACAAGATCACTAGATGGCAGCAGGTGTGCTATACATTAACAAGATCACTAGATGGCAGCAGGTGTGCTATACATTAACAAGATCACTAGATGGCAGCAGGTGTGCTATACATTAACAAGATCACTAGATGGTAGCAGTTGTGCTATACATTAGCAAGATCACTAGATGGCAGCAGGTGTGCTATACATTAACAAGATCACTAGATGGCAGCAGGTGTGCTATACATTAACAAGATCACTAGATGGCAGCAGGTGTGCTATACATTAACAAGATCACTATATGGCAGCAGGTGTGCTATACATTAACAAGATCACTATATGGTAGCAGGTGTGCTATACATTAACAAGATCACTATATGGTAGCAGGTGTGCTATACATTAACAAGATCACTATATGGCAGCAGGTGTGCTATACATTAACAAGATCACTAGATGGCAACAGGTGTGCTATACATTAACAAGATCACTATATGGTAGCAGTTGTGCTATACATTAACAAGATCACTATATGGCAGCAGGTGTGCTATACATTAACAAGATCACTAGATGGCAGCAGGTGTGCTATACATTAACAAGATCACTAGATGGCAGCAGTTGTGCTATACATTAACAAGATCACTAGATGGTAGCAGATGTGCTATACATTAACAAGATCACTAGATGGCAGCAGGTGTGCTATACATTAACAAGATCACTAGATGGCAGCAGTTGTGCTATACATTAACAAGATCACTAGATGGCAGCAGTTGTGCTATACATTAACAAGATCACTAGATGGCAGCAGTTGTGCTATACATTAACAAGATCACTAGATGGCAGCAGGTGTGCTATACATTAACAAGATCACTAGATGGCAGCAGTTGTGCTATACATTAACAAGATCACTAGATGGCAGCAGGTGTGCTATACATTAACAAGATCACTAGATGGCAGCAGTTGTGCTATACATTAACAAGATCACTAGATGGCAGCAGGTGTGCTATACATTAACAAGATCACTAGATGGCAGCAGTTGTGCTATACATTAACAAGATCACTAGATGGCAGCAGTTGTGCTATACATTAACAAGATCACTAGATGGCAGCAGGTGTGCTATACATTAACAAGATCACTAGATGGCAGCAGGTGTGCTATATATTAGCAAGATCACTAGATGGTAGCAGGTGTGCTACACATTAACAAGATCACTAGATGGCAGCAGGTGTGCTATACATTAACAAGATCACTAGATGGCAGCAGGTGTGCTATACATTAGCAAGATCACTAGATGGTAGCAGATGTGCTATACATTAACAAGATCACTAGATGGCAGCAGGTGTGCTATACATTAACAAGATCACTAGATGGCAGCAGTTGTGCTATACATTAACAAGATCACTAGATGGCAGCAGTTGTGCTATACATTAACAAGATCACTAGATGGCAGCAGTTGTGCTATACATTAACAAGATCACTAGATGGCAGCAGGTGTGCTATACATTAACAAGATCACTAGATGGCAGCAGGTGTGCTATACATTAGCAAGATCACTATGTCGTGAGTGAGCTTGTCTCAGGTGCAGTAATAAAGAGGTCCAGACCAGATATCTATCAAATAAGGACTCACCTCATGAGAGGTAATCTTTATTACACTGTTGCAACAGTGTCCCAGCACAAAACACAGCAACGCAAGACTAACTCCTTTACATATACATGCATTTGTATACTATTACATTAACTTACAAAGCAGAGACCTAATTGGCTGATAATGATTGGTCAATAAATCTCACGTGATTAGTGGTTGCTAAAAAAAACTGGTTCTCTGTGTTAGAATTAGTAAGATATGCTTTCTTGGAATTTGGCCAGATACTAATTGGATTGGAAAAATAATACTAGACAAAGAGGCCTTGATTTTAAGACATTTAGAAAACAATCTATGAGAAAAAGCCAAAACAAAGTTATATGTATGTGTAACTTATTAGGTTAGAAGCAATTTGTTAGAAAAATGCAGATACGTAGATTATTAGGTTATAAGTGAATTGCAGGAAAATACAAAAGTAATATATCTGCAGTTTCAGAGAAGAGTTCAGTAAAAGAAAAGGAAAAGTTTGGTTAAACATATAAAATAATGAAAATAGAATAAGCAGCTCATAACAACTAGATGGCAGCAGGTGTGCTATACATTAACAAGATCACTAGATGGCAGCAGTTGTGCTATACATTAACAAGATCACTAGATGGCAGCAGGTGTGCTATACATTAACAAGATCACTAGATGGCAGCAGGTGTGCTATACATTAACAAGATCACTAGATGGCAGCAGGTGTGCTATACATTAGCAAGATCACTATATGGCAGCAGGTGTGCTATACATTAACAAGATCACTAGATGGCAGCAGGTGTGCTATACATTAGCAAGATCACTAGATGGCAGCAGGTGTGCTATACATTAACAAGATCACTAGATGGCAGCAGGTGTGCTATACATTAACAAGATCACTAGATGGCAGCAGTTGTGCTATACATTAACAAGATGACTAGATGGCAGCAGTTGTGCTATACATTAACAAGATCACTAGATGGCAGCAGGTGTGCTATACATTAACAAGATCACTAGATGGCAGCAGGTGTGCTTTACATTAACAAGATCACTAGATGGCAGCAGTTGTGCTATACATTAACAAGATCACTAGATGGCAGCAGTTGTGCTATACATTAACAAGATCACTAGATGGCAGCAGGTGTGCTATACATTAACAAGATCACTAGATGGCAGCAGTTGTGCTATACATTAACAAGATCACTAGATGGCAGCAGTTGTGCTATACATTAACAAGATCACTAGATGGCAGCAGTTGTGCTATACATTAACAAGATCACTAGATGGCTGCAGGTGTGCTATACATTAACAAGATCACTAGATGGCAGCAGGTGTGCTATACATTAACAAGATAACTAGATGGCAGCAGGTGTGCTATACATTAACAAGATCACTAGATGGCAGCAGGTGTGCTATACATTAACAAGATCACTAGATGGCAGCAGGTGTGCTATACATTAACAAGATCACTAGATGGCAGCAGTTGTGCTATACATTAACAAGATCACTAGATGGCAGCAGGTGTGCTATACATTAACAAGATCACTAGATGGCAGCAGTTGTGCTATACATTAACAAGATCACTAGATGGCAGCAGTTGTGCTATACATTAACAAGATCACTAGATGGCAGCAGTTGTGCTATACATTAACAAGATCACTAGATGGCAGCAGGTGTGCTATACATTAACAAGATCACTAGATGGCAGCAGGTGTGCTATACATTAACAAGATCACTAGATGGCAGCAGGTGTGCTATACATTAACAAGATCACTAGATGGCAGCAGGTGTGCTATACATTAACAAGATCACTAGATGGCAGCAGTTGTGCTATACATTAACAAGATCACTAGATGGCAGCAGTTGTGCTATACATTAACAAGATCACTAGATGGCAGCAGTTGTGCTATACATTAAGAAGATCACTAGATGGCAGCAGTTGTGCTATACATTAACAAGATCACTAGATGGCAGCAGTTGTGCTATACATTAACAAGATCACTAGATGGCAGCACTATTTCCTGTCATATAGTTCTCCAGACGTACATGCTATCTATCTGTCTGTCTGTCTCTCTGTCTATCTTTCTGTCTCTCTGTCTATTCATCTATTACCCCTACTGGAAGGATGTTTTATGCTTCTGTCTCTCTTGTTTGTTTATTTGAATAGCAGTACTGCAGAATTTAACTTTTCAGTATAGGTGGTGGTTTCAACATGCAAAAGCTGCTATTCCATATGCCAAAATAAAGGTAATGGAACTATTTGTACACAATTAATGCTTTACAGCTGTTCAAATGGGTGATTGGAACAACAAATCTCTATTTTGTACTCCTCAATAAATCGTTGACATTAAATACAGTAACATGATGGGGCATATTTATCAAGCTCCGTATGGAACTTGAAGCCCCGTGTTTTTGGCGAGTCTTCAGGCTCGCTAGAAACACAAGTTATGAAGCAGCGGTCTAAAGATTGCTGCTCCATAACCTGTCCGTCTGCTCTGAGGCGGCGGACAGACATCACAGAAAATGAACCCAATCCAATATGATCGGGTTGATTAACACCCCCTGCTGGCGATTGGCCGCAAATCTGAAGGGGGCGACATTGCACCAGCAGTTCACAAAAACTGCTGGTGCAATGATAAATGCTGACAGCGTATGCTGTCTGCATTTATCAATGTGCGGCGGCCATGATCCGCAATATCAGATCATGTCCGCTCGCACATTAATAAATAGGCCCCAATATGTATAAAACAGATATAGGGCTAGATTACAAATGGTGTGCTATCGTTAGCATGGGCGCAATATTGCAATATCATGCCCGCATTTAATTGCATGAATATTTTGTATGCAAGTTGTAAGTAAATGTTACTGAACGATATTTGCACTCGTCGGGTTTACCTCGACTGAAGTCCTTGCGTAAAGGGTTAGGGCTAAATAAAAAGTTACACCAAACACAACATTGATACATTAAAATAAAGTGTTATACTCATCTATACATCTAATAGAACTTATTAATATAAATAATAATTAAAAATGTTTCTAAAGGTTTAAAAGTATATGGTATATAACAAAGTATTGAATGGAAAGTGCTACAATATATATACAGTATATATATATATATATATATATATATATATACAGAATATCTATATATGTCTAAAGTGTATGTATGTATGTATACATATCTACATATGTTTATACATGTATATTTATGCATAAATGAGTTACAAAGTCTGTAACAAAAAAGAGTGCTTTACCCCTGCAATTATTTAAGAAAAATTCTCCCTGAATAATACAGGAACAATTTTTAACCATGCATACTTTATCTTTATTGGTTTAACTATTCAATCATACACATTTAAAAACTCTCTAGATATCAATATATAGCATAGGTGTGTGAATAATACCTCTGAGAATCATGTATCTAGATGTGAGCAGGAGCAAGCTACATTGAGTGTCGGGCCGGACTGTGACTAGACAGCTGCCCAGATGCGCTCAGAGGGAAAACCAGACCCGCTCAGTAGAGCAGAGCGTGGGTCTGAAAAACCCTCTTTTTAATGAAAATTCACAAGCAAAATCTTATATAAAGCGAGCACTAATATAATGAATATAATGTTATATAATTCTGCACTATGTGCATTATTTTCTAGGTTTACTGTCCCTTTAAACCAATAAAGATAAAGTATGAATGGTTAAAAATCATTTCAAATTTTTCCTAAATAATTGCAGGGGTAAAGCACTCTTTTTTGTTACAGACTTTGTAACTCATTTATCTATGAGTCTCCTAACAGGTGCTTGTTGATTACAAAAATATTTGGCACCTATAGGTACTTACCATTAGTACTACTTAACCTACTATCTTGTTACTATGTATATTTATGTGTTAATACATCTATATGCATACTTATATACACATACAAAGACATATATACACATGTATATATATGTATATATACTTAAGAGCCCTTTCGACTCAAGTACCTGAAAACAAAAAAAAAAATGCTACACATATATACGAGTAATAAAACGTATTAATATATTAATTAAACATATTTATTAGGGTTTAAAGGTATATGGTATATGACAAAGTATTTGAATGGAAAGGGCTACACATATATATATATATATATATATATATATATATATATATATATATATATATATATATGTCTAAATATGTGTATGTGTGTATATATACATATCTATATTTATTTATAAAATATTTTACCATGAGATTTCTCTTGTTTTCAAGTATGTCCTATATTTGAGTATACATGCATATGTATGAGTTTATATGTGTATATGAATACATATATACACATATAAACAGTTATAAACACATATATACATATCTATAAATATGTATATATATATATGTGTATACATGTATATATATATAAATTTATATGTGTATATGCATACATATATACACTTATAAACACATATATACACATGTATAAATATGTATATATACTTTGGAGCCCTTTCCACTCAGATACCTGAAAAAAATAACAATGAGAAGAAAATGTTCTTTGTATTTCTAAATAGTTATTTTTTATATATATATATATATATATATATATATATATATATATATATATATATATATATAATTGTATATATTTATAAGGATATATAGGTATAGATATATATTTTATAAAATAAAACATTTTATACTTAGCGCCCAAGCAATAAGTGTTTTTTTATTAAAGTTGTGCTCTCCATTGAAGTCTGTGTGGAGAAGAAGTTAGGGGGCTGGCGATATCCAAAGTCCTGAAGTGAGCTTGTGTTGGCTTTAGCTCCCACAGAAAGAATGTACTTTCAAATTGTAATACACGCGCTAGCCCGCACGCATTAAAAGTTCACGTCTGATGCGCCGCGTGTAATCTGGCCCATAGTAATTAAAAATGTTCATATTGCAGCTTCTACTATAAACATCTATCAATCAATATGATTTTTCTCTTTGATGCGTGAATGTATCTTTTGTCACACCAGTCTGGAGCAATCTGTGTGATCAAAAAAGTTTCATTCATCAGCTGTTTGCAGTTATCCCAATGGAATCCTCCAGTCTGACCAACAAAAGTGTATATTTTGACTAGTGACAAGAAAGCTATTGTCACTTGTGGGCAATATGTCATTAATCCATGTGATCCTACTGATGATAATTTTGCTATGACGTTTATGGGAACACTATACTATCAGTTTCATGATATCAGTTGTATAGTGAGGATGTAGTGTTTGTAGGTTATATTAAAGGGACACTAAACCCACATTTTTTATTTCATGATTCAGATAGAGCAGAATTTTAAGCAACTTTCTAATTTACTCCTATTATCAAATTTCCTTTGTTCTGTTGCTATCTTTTTTTTAAAAGCAGGAATGTAAAGCTTAGTAGCCGGTCCATTTTAGGCTCATCACCCTGGATAGTGCTTAATTATTGGTGGCTACATTTAGCAACCAATAAGCAAGAGTTCTGAACCAAAAATGGGCCGTCTCTTAAGATTTACATTCCAGCTTTTTAAATAAATATAGCAAGAGAACGAAGAAAAAAATGATAATAGGAGTAAATTAGAAAGTTGCTTAAAATTGCATGCTCTATCTGAATCATTTAGTATTCCTTTAACTTTAAGGACAATTAAATGGATGTAATGGTCAGAATTGAAATATGGAACTTTTAATGCAGCATTTTTGCAAAATATTTGCCATAGCAAAAAGTGCTTCTAGTAAAAGTTATCACTGTTTCAGTGGCATAAACACATATGTGGTTCACACCCTGTGCACCAGCATTTAAATGTCATAGACCCCTTTTATCATATGCCAGGAGCCTTGTCTGCCCTGCGTCATGGTAAGTGGGCAGTATCTGCTGCTTGCAGTTACCATTGCATTTATGCAGGAGCAGGGATTGTCAATCATAGTGGTCAATGCTGACCAGTAGGATTTAGCTCCACCTTCGAGGTTGCAGAGAGACTGAGTAGCAGCGCCAGCAGCGCCAGCGGTCTTAAGACCACAAATATTTAATTATCACTTCAGTTAAATGAATTTGTTTGAGGTAATTTATCAAGTTTATATCTCAGTATCTGCAAAATTAGACTTTTAAACCAGTAAAAATATTGTGGGGCAAGTTATATAAGTTTAAATTATGTAAAAGTGCAAAAAGAAAATGTTCTACCATGCTAGGGTATTTTATTTAGTCAGAATCTACTTTAAAGAAACAAACACACGGATACATTGGGATGTAAGTGATCCAGTATTTATTAGATGTGCAAAAATCTGTTAAAATCTGACAGCGCTCAACCTTGTGTCTGTAGCTCCTAGTATTGTGGGTACCAGCGCCCCCAAAAAGGTGAATGTAGTGCTAAAAATAAATACACAGAGCGCCTCCTAAAAGGCTAAGACACTAGTAGTGACAAGATTATTTAAATAAAAAATATATTGAAATTCTATAGGGGTATACAAAATATTTTATAAGCTACTTATAGCTAAAATATACAAAACTGGATCCACTTAAAATTAACAATAAAATATGCATATATCTATATAAAAAACAATACAATTGTGGTTAAAAACCACAAAAATATACAATCTTAATCACAAAATAAATTACAATAAAACAGCTGTTGATGGTTGGATAAAAAATAAATATAAAAACATCAATTTACTGAGTAGGTATCCATAAATATGTAGGTCCCAAACTTTAAATTCTTTCCAGAGAGTGAATGTCCAATATGAAGATTCTATTTTAAAACAGTT